>NC_136816.1:54072967-54270467 GCF_951394365.1 Tetrao urogallus | reverse complement strand
CCTCTCCTCTCCTCTCCTCTCCTCTCCTCTCCTCTCCTCTCCTCTCCTCTCCTCTCCTCTCCTCTCTCTCCTCTCCTCTCCTCTCCTCTCCTCTCCTCTCCTCTCCTCTCCTCTCCTCTCCTCTCCTCTCCTCTCCTCTCCTCTCCTCTCCTCTCCTCTCCTCTCCTCTCCTCTCTTCTCTTCTCCTCTCTTCTCTTCTCTTCTTTTCTTTTCTTTTCTTTCAGAAAAGTAGATAAAGATCTCAAAATACATTGGATATTCAATATAGCTTTTTTCTTCCATAATGAATAGGACCCTGTTATTCTTGTATTTAGTAGGTTTAATCACATGCCAATAAATTCATCAATATTAAACAGGAAATGTTTGATATTCAGTAAGTAAATATATGTCTCTGGAATTAGTGTTATAGATCAGTTATCAAATTTACCCAAGTTATGTGATAAAAGATTGGTCTTCCTCTTTTCCATATTCAGAGTGATCTCTTTATATAACCTGAGGGACAAGCTATCCTTGGAATTTTCTCCATTGTTTAGATGTCAGTTATATATTTAAATTAACAGCAGATTTAGATGAGAAAATATGTCAGTATAGCTCTGACTTAAGACCACCATTCCACAAAACCTCTTTCTCCCACCAGAAGAAACATGCATTTCCAATGAAATTTTGATGCATTAGTTTATAGGCTTTTGCAGATTCCTTTTTGAAGGCTGAGATCAGGTCTTGCTTGTTTCTACAGCAATATAAATAATTATGGAATTCTTTGCTTTCTAGTCCAGCCACCAAACCAAATCTTGCTCACTTGCATCCTCTACATGGTACTCTAAGAATTGGGAAAAGGAGCAACTGCTCTCTATGTTCTCCTCTTCTTTTACTCTGAATTGAGCCTTTCTTTGGTTTGGTAATTCTTATTTTCTTTTAAAGAAACACCTGAAAATAAACCTTTTTGGAACTTCTCTAACACTTTATGTCAGTATGTTTGTAATATGCTACTCTTGAAACCATGTGAAATAATAGTTCTGGAGAGGTTGTGAGGTGAAATCTCTTCAACCTTCTACAAAATTTCTGTTAACTTCTTCCCAGATAATTTCTATTAACTGAGATCCAAGTGGTGACCACACTGTTGCAGACCTGTCTGCTTTAAGAAAAGAAAGGGCTTGTGTTGTTCTTCATGCTCTTGATTTTACCAGAATTTTTTTTCTCTATGAGAGAGTTTAAAAATAGTCAAGGCAAAATAGTAGCAGAGTAGTTTTTATGCATGGAAACTCTGTATTAGCTTACCCCACACCTGCTGCCCCAGCCCATATACTCAAATCCTGTATTACACTCTTCAGCTGACAACGCCTTATTACCATGTTTTCAATTGTCCTACAATTGGGAGATTTAGTGTACTTATGCACATTCAGTTTTATCCTGTTCGTTTTTAGTTTTACTGTACTGCTCTCCCTGAAAGAACATATGTATTGTTAGTTCCTCTATACCTTGCAATATTTTTAGGCCTGTACCAAGACAGCACTCAGAGGTGTGCAAAGAGAAAACTTTTCCTGTACCAAAGATAGCACAATCTAATTTCCTTTTTAAAACAAAGAAACAGCCAGGCAGGCAGACGAGGCATAGTTTTTCCACTCTAGAATTTTGTTCTTATTTGTCTGGTATTCTCAGTAGCGCTTTGAATTTAGTCCAGTGGGATAACAGCAAGGCTTAGAAAATAATGCATGGTTAGTTTCAGATAAATAGTCTTACTATGATATCTCATACAGTACTATGTACTAGAAAATGTACCTTCCCTGCTGTGGCTCTTAGCAAGTAGGATTATTTCTGCCTACAATAAATTCCACATGACCACCATGCTGTCTACTGATAAATATTTGAATGATCCATTTTGCCACTGACAGTAGTGTGTTAATTAAATCTAAACCATAAAAGTTTGTTAATATAAACGTTACAGATTTTATTGTCTTTTGAGGAGGCCACTAGGAGGCCCCCAGAAACAAGAAACAGAGATAGACCCCGTGCCTTCAGCCCTGCAATAGGGAGTGAGGTCTTGGGAAACAGTAAGAAATTCACAGCTTCTACATTCTGAATTTCAACCAAAAAGCCCTATGCCATGTTTCAAATGCAGTCACTTCAGCTGGTATATTTCCATCAGCAAAGATCTCCATCTTTGTCATTAAGTAGTCATCGTGTGAGAAATGTTTACGCACCTGAAAGCTGCTTGCAAAATGGAAAATCCCAGCTTAAATAGTTACAGGAATCTAAGGAATAAAAAAGAATACATTTAACAAGACAACTGTAAAATAAATAGGGAAATCTTTTACTAATTGTAGTTTTTTCTACCCAGAGTCTTTAATCCACTAATGACTTAAATCATACATCCTTGTCTTTGAGTAATCTTTAGAATTTTTACTACGTATAAACAGTAGCAAATCATGCATCAAATGAAAACTCACCTGCTACAAATAAAATGATAGCTGCAAGCAGAGAGTTCTTCATCTTCTCTGAAAAGAAGCATAATGATTACTATCAACATTACACTATCTATAGTCTATTCTTTACACTTCCTTTTCTAACTTCCTTTCAGTCCACTAGCTGTAATTGCATTGGTTGAATACAAGTAACCTGCTTGTTAATGTGCTAGACTTTCAAGCTTCTGTTTATTAAATATATTTACAAAATCCTAACTTCATGCTTATGAAAAGTAGAAACTTTTACCCTTGCTGTTTGCAAGAAGTAACAACATGATTCTTAAATGTGTATAAGATATCAGCAGGGCAAACTTAGGTAGGTGATTTAAGCATCTTCGAAGGTCTAGGCTAAATATCAATGTGAATTGGAAATACTGATATCAAAAGTAAGGCAAAGTTTGTGACTTACTCTAACATGAATGTTTGGATACTGCAGAAATAATAGTAGCAGCAGACCCTGCTTGTCTTCTCTTTCTGCCTTCTTTTCCCACTCAAAATAACATCAGCACTGCAAAGATGCTGTATCTTCGTTGTTGGTAGCAGCCCTGGGAGCTTTACTGTAGATAAAAATCACACACCAGGTGTGACTACAAGTTCCACGTCTATGAAATCTGATGATAGAACATTTAAAATAACTCTAGGCACAGAAGCCATCAGAACTAGCATAGGAGTTGCTGCTAACACCGTAAAGGGAAATTTTCAGAAAATTTCAGTACTCTAGGGAAATTTCCCCTCTGTGTTTAGACAGCTGCAAGCAGAGACTGGATTCAGACCTACCTGGTGATAGGCAAATTTTTAAATTGTCTTGACAAACATAATGTATTTCAAGTAGAATATTAAATAGCAATATATATATATATATTGCTATCAATACCTGTTTAAAATGAATCACTTGTTTAAAAAGAAAGATATGGACGTGGTTCTGAGCCTGCTGTACAGTGGCAGTGTGTGACTAATTGCACCAGCAATATCTTATCAGATTTTCTGAAGTGTACGTTCATGAAACACAAATGAGCATTCAATTCTACTGGGTGTTACAGGGAGTTTCCTAGTAATGTGATTGTATGGGCTTGGGAGCATGTTCCAAAATGATGAAGGGAAGTAGACAGACATGCATGCAAAATTAAAATCTCTCTTACCTGAGAAATCCAAATATCTGCCTTGACAGCACTTCTCACAAAGAACAGAAAGAGGATAGTGGTAATTCATAAGCAGTAAGGAAAAACTGACAAAGAGGTAACACAGGTCATAGATGGAGAGATTTTGATAGTAGAGTTTTTTTGATTGCAGAGTTCTAGTTTCAGAGTAAAATAAAAGTGCCCAGATGGCCAAGGAGGCCCATGGCATCCTATCTTGTATAAGTGAAATAGTGTAGCCAGCAGGGTCAGGGATATACTGAAGAGAAGCAAGACCATGTGATGATTGCTGGAGCTCTAGGTCTCAGTAGGGATGTTACTTCCATTTAAGGAAAAAAATAGATCAACAGGTAGAAGGGCAGAGATCACACTGCCAATCAAAACAAAGGACAGAATTTTATAAACCAGTGTTTGCCATGGGAATAGGAACCTGTTATTAATTATAGGTCAGGTATACAGTTGCCGTAGTAACCTTTTGATGTTTAACAGAAACTGAGCTATTATTTCTGAAATACCTTTTGCATCGGACTGCTTTTTCAAGTGTTTAATATTTTAGCTCTTTTTCTTGCATGGGTTTCAGTCAGAATTGTATATGCCTTAAATTTTTCTGCTATTCAGGACAGGTTGAATTATGCCATCTTCAGTGATAAGCTTGAAATCACAGTAAGGGTTCTTCTCTTCGCTTCTCCTGCTAATTAAATGGTTTCTCAGTCCATAGATGTGGTTAAGCATTTCTCTCAATGTTTTTCTTATTTAAATTCTGCAGTAAAAGACAATGCAGGTTATCAACCTGTGTTTATCCTCTGTATGCAATATTAAGCTCTTCCACTTAGCCTGGACTGCATCAAGTAAATTAATAGAAAAAACAAAGGAAAATATTTTTTCTCTACCCAAGTTCACCTGTTGGCTGTTATACTCCAAAGGAAAAAGAAGCTCCAAAGATGCACAAGCATGGTGATGAATATCTTGCCAGCCCCTTTGTCCTGCTTTATACCTGTGGAACGCATCAAAGGTGAATGAGGCAGCCTGTGAGCTTCAGAGTCCATTTTTCAAGCAGGCCTTGTGCTCCTGAATGCTAACAAAACAGAAGGGACCTGTAATCTTGTGTACTCAGAGTCCTAAATACATTCTAAGGCAGTTTGGATAATGTGGAACAGGCAAGCTCATTAAAGCACATGCAGAGTCTGGTAGGCAACTGAAGCAGAATGTAGACTGAAAATAGATTGCACCAGCAAAGGAATATCTCACTTGTATTTGAAGTCTTACCTTTTCTGAAGTGCAGGCAGTTGAGCTCTTCATTTTCTTCTGGTTGAGTGTGTGTATTTTTGCTTCAATTGGCTTTCTGTTTATCTATTGGGAAAAACAAAACAAAACAAAACTCTATATTGGATACAGTTGACCTGTTTTGTGCATATTGCAACAAATTCAATATCATAAAAAATTCAAACTTGATTTTGTCCCATTATTACTACATGTTGAAGTCCTGAATCATTCTTCTATGCACCTAAAAAAGATCTACACTCACAAGTTATTTCTTACATAACTGCTTCCAAAAAGTAGATGTGCAAGTCTGCAAAAGATTTGAAAGGTTGTTGCAGACTACTTTTTGCCAGAGAACATCAATGTCTGAATTCAAAAAGCAATTCTGATATGGCCTTTGAAAAAAATCCCACTCAGCCCTTGGCCACACCCCTGGGGGAAACTCGCTGTGATAGGGAGTCTCCAACACACTCTGTTTCATCCTTTCAGGTTCAAGTTACATTGTGAAATAGCTTATCAATCAAAGAGCTTTATGCTATCTTCATGGAAATCACACTGCTCACCCTAACGCGTTAGCTGAACCTTCAAAGAGATCTTTCCAAGAGGTTTAAAAACCCCTGAAATTAGATGAAGCGTAAATAAACAGAACAGCGAATGTGGATTATGGGAGAGCCAGCAATTTTTATATCTAGATGAAGATTCCTTGGAAGAAAGAAAAAGAAGAAAACTAAATAGATTTTATTCAGACCAAAAGTGAAGTAAATTCTACTTGTACAGAGTAGATGTATGGTGTCACCACTGTGATGCCCAATCTCCTTAAATACAAATGCAGAGTTTTGTCTGGTGTGTCAGAAGGAATATTTATAAGAATTGAGGCAACACAATCAGATGAGACAAGCATTTTCAATTTTTTTGTTTCCTGATTAATTGGAAGAAATCTTCCATGCCATATTTCAGACCAGTGATAAGAAAACAACATTCAGTAGGCATAAGCTGGCTGAGCTGTGTTCAGAGGCAATGCTTTAAGTATTTTGGTTTGAATTAGAAACAAGACCTTTCTAGATCACCTTTCATCGCGTCTTACTGCTCTTCTTGGCTGGGATAGAACTAATTTTCTTCATAGCAGTTCATATAGTCCTGTGTTTTGGACTTGTGATGAAAATAGCGCTGAAAACTCTGATGTTTCAGTTATTGCAGTACAGTGCTGCACAGAGCCAGGGACATCTCAGCTTCTTGTGCTGCCCTGCCCGTGAGGGATCTGGGGCTGCACAATTGCTGAGAGGGGGCATGACCAGGACAGCTGACCTAAATTGGCCAAAGGAATGTCCAGTACTATGTGGTGTTGTGCTGAAGAGTAACAGTCGGGGAACTGGCTGAGAGACCTGGTGTTGCTTGGAGGCTGACTGGGCATCAGTTGGCTAGTGGTGAGCAGTTGTGCTGTGTATCATTTGCTATGCTTCTGTTGTTGTTTTGTTTGTTTCATTTTGTTTTGTTCTTTAATTTTCTTTGGTGATACCAAAATAATTCACAAAATGTTTTTTTGCTATTTTTTGTACAGAACAGAAAGTCAGGGAGGGATTAAGTTTTCCAAACTGATGAAATAATGTCATGGTTTTTATTTTTCCTCCATATCCATGATTGCAACAGTTACGCAGGAGGTGCAATTGGTTGGACTTATCTTGACAAAGGGCTTTTATTATGGGACTAACTACCATGCTTTAGAACATCCTGGCATGGACTATTTTGTATCTCCCCATCTAGATTACTCTGCTTCATATCGTTGCTAATTCAGAAAAATCACTCGAGCAAAGATTGGTGTATAGTTAGTCACATCTCATTTGAGCCTCTTAAACATAAATATTGAGTATCAGATTATGGCCCCTTGTGAATTAGAGTTCTGACCACAAGCTCTATAGACTTGTGGAATTCTTGGCTTTCTTCTAGTGCAGTGTGAATTCTGACAATAATCTTTTCTTCCAGCTTAGTTTTACTGCCATTGACATAGGAGTGCCAGAGAGGTTGTGACTCCCTGAATTTAATGCCCTACTCTCATAGGTAACAACTTCTTGCAATCTCCGTCATGAACTGAAATCATTCCATCTTAAAAATTGTTTTTTGGTTCTCTCCACTCATAACAGAGGCTGTTCCTAAATTTAGAAATGTCTGGTGAGATTTCTTTCTAGCTTCTAGCCTTGTATTTATTCCTGTCTGAATTACAGTTGTACATTTTTCAGTGAACACACTTTAAACATTTTCTTTCCTACTTCACGCTATCAGTCTGTATTTTCCTAACTTCAAGAAGTCATTCTTTCCCAGGACTATTATCATGTGAAAAGTACTTCATTTTCCTGATTATCTCATTAGCTTGTCTCTGTGTATTCTGATTCTCTGTTATTTTTCTATTTATGAAATAGCAGAAAATAGAAATAGCAGAAATAGAAGAAGAAAGATCTCTTAGGCTGTTTCTGGCTTTGTCCCTGTTTTATCTGCCTTTTGCCAGGGGAGTTATCACGGTGAAGTCTGCTGATCGCAGGGGGCCAAGTTTTCATTTCTGAGTTGATGAGGTGTGGATAAGTGATAGGTCACAGAATGTGACAGGTTTTCTGAATGTTCGGACGTCCCAGCACAGTGAGGAGGCTTTGTTTAATGCTGAAGCGCATACGGTGCACATGTCACAGCACTTTAACGAAGGTGCAGACATGGCTATGATGCTTATAAAATCATGGAATCATAGAATCATAAAACATAGAATCATAGAATTGCAGAATGGCTTGGGTCAGAAGATCATCAAGTTCCAACCCACTTCCATGTACAGGGTTGCTACCCACCAACTCAGGCTGCCTGGGGCCCAACCAACCCAGTCTTAAATCCTCCAGGGTAGGCATCCACAGCTTCTCCGGGCAGCTTGTGCCAGTGCCTCACTGCCCTCTGAAAGTAGGTCTGTTCTGGTTTTTAAAAAATAATGAGCATAATAATATACAATCAAGTGACGTCTTTGATAAAAAACCAAGCACTTCAAGCAAAGCTACCCAGTTTCTTTTTTCTTACACTACAGTATTATCAAAAAGCCCTCTGCAAACTTTACTTTCCCATTTTGAAGAATGCAGATCCTGCTTAGCTCTCTCCAGTTAGAGAATTTTACTTTTCTACAGAGGGCTATAAAGATGGCAGAGGGTCTAGAGGGGAAAACATGAGGAGCAGATGAGGCCCCTGGTTGTGCTGAGCACAGAGCAGAGGAGCTGAGGGGAGGCCTGATGGCGGCTGCAGCTCCTCACAGGAGCGGAGGGCAGCGCTGAGCTCTGCTCTGTGTGACAGCGACAGGGCCTGAGGGAACGGCATGGAGCTGTGCCAGGGGAGGGCAGCTGGGGGCTGGGGACAGGGTCTGCACCAGAAGGTGGTCAGGCTTCGGAACAGGCTGCACAGGGCACCAAGTGCCAGAGTTCAAGGAGTGTTTGTACTGCACTCTCAGACATGGGTTTTGAACTGGTACTGCTGCACTGGTGGTACTGCTTGGAGCCAGGGCTCCAAGCCTTTTGGATGTCCTTGTGGGTCTCTTCCAACTTGGGATATTCTACAATTCTAGGAAAATTTTCATGGCACCATGAAGCAGTGGAGCTCTGCATAATTACCACAATTGCAAGCTTTTTTTTTTTTTTTTTTTTTTTAATATATATATGTATGAATAGGGGAAAGCTGAGGAAAACAGGAGTACTATTAAGAAGTGCTGAAGAGTAAACCTGAGCTGCAGAGAAGATAAGGAACCTTGAAATGGAGGAAATTTGGATCTAATCCATTTATATAATACTTTTTTAGTGGTCTGTTTTCTCTTCAGAAACAGGTTCTTGGTAAAAAAAACCAATATATAGTCAATATGTAGACTCCGATGTTCAGCTGGATATGATAAATATGTAAAAGACAGACATTTGAGGTAACAGAGAGTGCCACTGGAAGATCTAGTAGGTGAGCTGACCTGCTTGTAGTTTTCTTGTTAGGGTCTTCCAGTTCCTTATGAATGCTCTGAAGAAACTGGATATACATGGATGTCTGGATAACATATTTTTTTTTCCTCTAAAATAATGCAAGAATAGATATATATATACACAAACTACAAAGAGATTACACTCTGGATTAACACAGTTTGCAGTGGTTCAGGGTCATTGACAGCCATACAGTTATAGTTAAAGATACAGTTGTTTGAGAGATTTGCTCTCACTGTGTGGTTATAAGAGGATGTGAATGAAATCTGATATCTCTATATACCACCCTGTTTTTCACAGAGACAGGGGCTGGAGGAACAGGGGAGCCTGCCTAATAGCTGAAGAAAGCAGTCTCTGACAAAGAGTGTCTAATCATCTGAGCATCCCTGTGGTACCCTGCCTCACCCAGTGCTGGAGCTTATTCTCTGATGTGAGTGATACAGATTGATTCTGAGTGGAGGGAAGCTGAAATGGTTTTCAAAAGCAATGTTTCTTTGTTTCTGAAAGAGGGAAGCTATGGCCTGCGTGCTTGACCCCACTTTTTGTTAGCATCACTTCAGTCTTAGGAGAGGTTGGAGAACTAAGTCCATGCTCAGCCATTAATTCAGCTTTCTAGAAGTGAAACAAAGTGAAGAAGCTTTCTCTTGCAGGAGGAAACAGCACTGTAACAGAGAACAACTTTTTTTTTCATTTGTCCCTTCTGCCTTGGGTTCTGAAGAGAAGTTGGGAAACTTTGAGTCATCAGCTCCACTCCTATTGAAGTTGTTGACTTTCATCCTGTTTGTAAATTTGTAAGGCTCCAACTTAAAATTGATTGTTTCTTATTCACATTACTCCTTACAGAAGGCTATACCAGAACTGTTTGTCTCTGAGACATAATTGGAAAAAAGCCTGAGTTTCTAGTTTGTTTTTCCTTTTTATAATGATTTAGAGGAAGAATTATGAAGAAATATAATGATTCACCTTTCTTCCCAGTATTCATTACAAGGGAATTTGATCTTGGAAGACGCAGCTATGTTTATGTCTTTTGAGTGATTAGGGCAGTAGCCCTCCACAACATGTTTAATAACATCTCAGAGCCTTGCAAGACACAACAAAGACATTTTATAACATAAAAGAGATTTTGACATAAACATTTCATTGCACATCTCAATAAAGAGGGTTTGGATTTCTTTAATTTTGTTATGCTACGTTGCAAATTACATCACAAAAGCATAACACAAGATGCACTGACAACTCAAGAATTTTATGAGATGGACTAGTCTTTTTCTTCTTAATCTGTAACATGGACAGCTAATGGAATGAAATGTCTGACATATCTAACATTCCATACTGGCTCTCAATCACTCTGTTTTCTGTTTTCCTCAGTTCCTCCCAATCTTTCTTGAGTGGTTACCAAATTACCTAGAATTTTTCACTGAGTAGGCAACTATTGGTTTTCAAATCAAGTATAATTCAAACAATGTCCATGGTCCTGTGTATGGCAAGATGAATGGAATAGAGTATCATCAGCTGGGTCCAAGCTGTGCTACAAGAACCACACATGCTAGTTGCACAGCTGGGGTTCCTGCTCTCCAGCTGAAGTTGGAATCAGCATGTCTCTGTGAGTCCTTCTGCAGGTAGCAGAAAACCTCGTCCCTCTGTCTCCTCCTCCGTAAATTTTCCATATAAAACATGAATTTAAGTTAGGTGAAGATCTCTTAAACATGTTAATGTTTCACTGAGACACAAATACATTAAAATATTTTTACTTAACTGAGTTTCTGAGTCATGAAGAGTAAGAAGAAAATAACATATACATCACAGATCTGAAACTTTGATAAGTTTCTGAGTAGTGTTGTGTAGGCTTCGTACATCTTTATATAATCACGTTCTCACTCATGGTACTGGATAAGTTTTGCACAAGAAAAGAAGCAGTTAATGGAGGGAAAAGTCCAAGAAAGGTCACATTTATTTATGCTACTTTATTACAACTTTTTTAAGGGAAAGGGGTTTTTTCATTAAAAGTAATTTAAAAAGTGAAAATTATAATGCAGACTACAAGCAATTAATTTGTGTCCTGTGCTTTGTAATCTGCTCACCTCAAGGAAGTTTATCTTCAGAGATCAAGAGACAAAAGTCACACTCAGAAATATGTTCTCTCATGTCACATTGCATGCTTTAAATAGCAAAATTTAAAGCTGACACTTGATTTGAAATACCTTTTTAAGGTCTCCATGGAGACAGTGTTGTCTTTGCAAAAATGTTTTTGTGGGGTACAAGGCAGAAATTCACAACAGCTTCAAACTTCCAAATTGTACCAAGAAACTTTTCTTTTTCTAAATTAAATTAAGACAACAGGGCAAAATCTACCAGGCCGTTTCTAAATTACTGACAAAACAGAACACTGCTGTTTGAAAATACCTTTTCAGAGTGCTGAACAACGAAGGTGTGTGATCTTAATTAATGCCAATAAATATCAGCATTTCCCACTATAGTGGGAATCAGAGGCTTTGAGAATAATCAGGTTACATTTAACACTATGTGCTGATGAGAACTTATCTGCAAAAGACTTGTTTGTGTAACCCCTACACTCCAATAATGCTAACAGTCATGGACAAGCTAAGTAGGTTAAGCTTCTTGAAGATAGATTTTGGGTTTTTTAGTTTTGTTTTTTTTTTTTTTTTTTTCTTAAATAGGAAAAAAAAAGCAATTAAAATCCCCTTTCTTTGACAACTATTTGAAAATCGTATAAAAAATACGAGAATAAAATAAAATCTCCAGTATAGTGGAGCTTTATCGTCCTGGCCCTCTGAAAGGCAACAGCCAAGAACCAGAGACAAGCATGGTCTGGAGGAGTAGAGTACTCATGCAGAGACAAGCAGGCTGTCCTCTCATCAGCTTTCAGATGCTGTCAGTTTCTGAGCTCCTGTCCTTTGGTCTCTTATAAAGGGAAGGTTCATCACAGGTGGTGCAGTTTTGCAAAATGTCATTAATATTTAATATTTTTTCTGAGAAATAAATGCTGCTAAAAAACTTCCTCATCCATTTCTATGTCTAGGTCTACTCATGGTACATTTTGTATAACAGTAATGAAATAAGTGATATAATTGAACTGCTCATAAAAGTGCAAATGAATTAGCTGATTTCCCAGACACACTGATATCAAATTGTTAATAACAGGAAAAATGCAAAATCAGTGGGGAGATTTAAAATAGCTAACAAAACTTAGCTGGAGTCCTGCTGACAACGAAGTTTTAAAATTTGATTACAACCAAATTAAAAAGTGACAATGTCATTTTCAAATCTGACTCCCTAAAGCCAGTCCTAGTCAGGCACATGCATCCATGGTTTTAACTGGCTTCTGAAAACCAGCTCCTGAAAACCAGCCCTGTTCTACAGATAAAAGAAATAAAGGCCTTCATGAAGACCGAAGTAGAAAATATAGACTCAGCTCCCTGTGGCTGCAAGAGTTTGCCATGTAAAAGGCTTCAGACATTCAAAAGTCAGTGCTCTGCCACTGCTGAGATGCTGGTGGCTCAACGCAAGGGCATCTCAGGCAGGGGCGTGCTGTCCATCTGCAGGAGGATGGGTGTGTCCTACAGCCCTTCATCGAACACTAGGCAAAACCGTGGCTTCCTTCCCCGAGACTTAATGGCATCCTCTGTTTCAGGGTTTGGTTTTAGCACAGAGCTTGCTGCTGAAGGCTCGCAAATCTTGCTGCCCTGCCGGCTCCTGACACCGCCGGTGGGGGTGGATTTTGCATTTATTACTTCACAGTGACACCTGCTGGAAAAGACCCCTTCCTTAGGCAGGTAAGGTGTATTTTTAGAATGAATGAAACTAAGTTGGACACCGTCAGAAGATTATGTCAAGTTGGGAAAAGGGCGTAGAAAAAAAAAGATCAGAAAAACATTGTAAGCGTTATGAGAGCCACTAGATCCCCATAAAGTACCCTGTTGTGTACCCCTTAAGACATGAAGCAATTGTCAGCACTTTTATGCCAAAAGTCCTGACTCAGCCAGGTCTCGTCCCCTCCCCAAAGCTATGCATCGTGTATTTCTCTACCGTGATTTCTGAGGGCACTGAAATCTGTTCCCAGACATCTGGGTTTGATGCACATAGAGAACAATGTTTTTTTCTCCCGTTCCTATGTACTTTTCATATGCGAGAATGGGCCACTAGGTGTCACTAAATGCCACTAGATCCGTTCTGGTTCCAAGACCTACTGCAACGTGCTGATAGTAACAATGAATATACACCCTGTTCATCACTGGCTGTTTGCACTGGCCAACGTGCAATTTTTCAGGTTTCAGCAAGTTTGAAGAAAAATCTCCGGCTTCCAAGTAGTACACATAAATATTCACCTTTCGCTTTAATTTTAACAGAAAAATTTTATTTTATAGTACAGTGTGGTTGAAATATCCTTGGTCAGTAGAAGCTGTTAAATGATACGTGTTAGCGTTTGAGAAGAGCTGCTCTTGCTCAGGACTAATAGAGCACTAGCACTGCATGCATATATGTGCTGCGTTTGTTCATCAAGGCTGTGCTCAATAGAAGTCTCTGTCTTTCTGTATAGATGAAGCAAAAGCTGCTAACCATATTCTTTTTCAGAATATTTTTGCACTTGAACATTCAGCCCATACATGAGTTAGGACTGAAGCTGATAAATGCGCCTCAGCCTAAGTTTTGTGCAACCCCTCTAGATGGTAGAATAAGTATCATATGAGCCACCTCTTTCTTCACAAAGTTTGTATCCTAGGTTTGCTCCTCTTTCTGGGAGGCATGGGTGTTCACAGGGAGGGAGGTTAGGGATACAGTGGCCAAACTGTTTTGAGAAGTGGCAGACAGGCCAAGGGTTGTGCCACCAAGCACTTCTGTACCGCGATAGGGACTGAGTCACAGGATGTACGTTTGTCGCTGTCTTTACAGAAGTCTGTGCTGCAGCTATTAATGCTGAGCTCTGACTGCTGACCCAAGGTGTAACCCTGTCAGACATCATTTCCTCAAGCTAGCGGAGACAAGGACCTCCTGGGGAAACCCCCAAAGATATTTGTGTTTCTATAGTTAACTATTTGACATTAAAAACAAGATGGAAGTATATGTTGGACAGCGAAAAATAAACTGAATGCTGAATAATCATTGCTTCTGCTGTGGGAGCAGTAGTTCTGCAGAACAAAAAGTAATGCTTGTGACTATTAGTTAGGACTGTTCCGTTAGTTCAGCAGGAAGACTGAACTTAGACTGTTCAAGTTTTGCTCTTGTAACAGGAATGTCATTCAGGTTTTTCCTTTGGTACGTGTACTCTCCTTTTCATAGGTTTATGTATACATACATGTTTTTATATATATTTTACAGTTTAACCTCTCTACCTCTGAAAAAAGATACTACTCTAGCCCTCCAGATTTTAGAATTAAAATGATGGGGAATGATAGAAGAAACAAGCTTCTCATTGCTCTGATTATTTTTCCCGCTTGGACTTTCCTTCCCTCAGACCAATTGTCACTCCTCTCATGCACAGATGAGTAAAATTCTCTCTGGCACAGTTTTTTTTCCACATAGAAAATGAATATGACCTCATCTTATGTACCTCACAGAATGTTTTAAGGTATAATACATGCATGTTTTCAGAGAGTACTGAAGATGAAAAGCAATATATGATAAATATAAATCTACTTTGATCATAAAGGGCACATTACTATTTTTCCTCATCTCTCTAGAAAGCAGTAATGCCATCCTCTTCTAAACATCCCTCAAATATATGTACAAAACAGGAATAATAATAATTATTAGAAGATAAAGAATTATAAATAAACAAATACAGAAATAATTTATTTTAAGATGACAATTGGAATCTCTCTGCCTTGGCTCTTTTGATCTCCTTGATGCTCATTAAATTGTGGATGGCAGACCCTGCCTCCATCTTTGAGAAAGAAACTAGAGTGCTGCTTAAGCACTAGCTAAAGTTTCAAAGGTAATGAGGCTTGGGACCTACGGACTGGAAAGTATAGATTGATTTGCATGCTTTTTCACCTCCCCTGCTGCTTATTTGTGGAGAAAAACAAACTGCAATATAAAGAGACAAATCAGCAGCTTCAAACAGAGAAGCAAAACAGCATCCCCTCTACTTTGAAAAAATGCTTGTGCAGAGTGGTCTGAGATTTGAACAGATTTACAACTTTCCTTTTCATGTCAAAACTGCTATTTTGATGCAAAGATTAAAAATTGTATCTGGATAATGGCTAGGAGAATTTAGCAGTGAAATGTGACCATATCCTAACCTCCTTGGTGCTGGCTGCTGCTAGAGAAGAGCATGGGATTTGCTGAATGAAATGGTGGGATGTCAGCTGGATTTGTCTTCCATATCAGCCCCCTCAGTGATGAGCCACGGCAATCAGAAGCCTGTTTGAACAGGGGAGAAAGGAATATCAAAAGGCAGATTGGAATTGGTGTTAAAATGAATAGTCTGAAATCTCAAAGTTAGATTACTGGGGTAATGATAACATAGTCATCTTACAAAGAAGGCTGTTATTTTAAGAAATGGAATTTCACTAGGAAAGAAAAAGAGAGGAGAATAAAGAGATCAGTGCTACTGAAACTGTGACTGTGAGATGAAAGATGAATCTTTAATATGAAGCACTTCTTTACCTAATGAAATGACATTGGGAAATACATTTATATTGTAGATTTTTTTCTTTACCCAAGCCATAATGTTGTTCTGAAGTAAACAGAATCACAGTTTTGTGTTTTCCCCAGAATCTGAAATGATTCAGACCAAAGGGACTCTTTTAGTAATTTTTAGACTTTTTTAGTAATAAATTTTTAGGCTTTTTTATAATAATATTAAATAGGATAACTTATTTTTATCTTAGCAGAATAACAAGACACAAGAAGTATGTATTGTAAGCAAGTAATATGATGGGTTTACCATATTTGCTATTTTGTTACTTGTTTGTACTACTTTTTGAGGAGATTCCCCTGTGTTTTTGTGCAAAGAATAAGTGACTTTGGAGGGAGAGCAAAGGAACAAGCACAGGAGATGTGACCCTACCTAATGCAATGGCTCTGAGGCTTCTTGGACACTGTGAAGGTGACCAGGGTATAAGGACGTGTCTGGAAAACAAAAATAAGGAATCTATCTGCATTACTCCTCCTCCACAGTGTTTGTACCATGCTGTTTCACAGCCAGAAGTAATGAACCAATAAGATCATTATTTTGTATAGGTCTCTGTAACTTGTTTACAGAGTAAGTGTGCTTCTACTTGTTTTCAACACAATTTTTTTTTAAATGGATGACTAATTTTGAAAGAACCTTTGTCCAGAAATTTTATGTTCATGTTATTATTGCTCTCCACCGTATTTGAAAAATCATGGCTGTGGGGTGGAATCCCCAGTGACTGGAAAAAAGGAAGCATTACTCCCATTTTTAAGAAAGGGAGAAAGGAAGACCTGGGGAACTAAAGGCTGGTGAGCCTCTCCTCTCTGCCTGGGAAGATCACAAAGCAGATCCTCCTGGTTACCATGCTAAGGCACACACGAGACAAAGAGGTGATTCAAGACAGCCAGCATGGCTTCACCAAGGGCAGATCACGCCTGACCAATCTAGTGGCCTTCTATGATGGAGTGATGGCATAGGTAGATGGGGAAAGGTTCTGGATGTCATCTACCTGGACTTCTGCTAGGTCTTTGACATGGTCCCTCACCACATCCTTCTCTTTAAATTGGAGAGATATGGATTTGAAAGATGGACTATTCAGTGGATTAAGAAATGGTTTGCTGATTGCAGCCAAAAGGTTGTGATCAATGGTTCTATGTTTGGGTGGAGGTTGGTCACAAGTCCCTCAAAGATTGATCTTGAAACGGGTGCTCTTCAACATCTTCATCAATGACACAGATGATGGCATCAAGTGCACCCTCAGCAAGTTTGCAGACGACACCAAGCTGAGCGGTACAGTTGGTACAGTGGAAAGAAGGGAAGCCATCCAGAGGGACCTGGACAGGCTGGAGAAGTGGGCCTGTGAAAACATAATGAGGTTCAGCAAGGTGTTGCACTTAGGCCCGGGCAATCCCAAGCATTTATACAAACTGGAGGAAGATCTCCTTGAGAGCAGCCCTGCACAGAAGGACTTGGGGGTCCTGGTGGACAAGAGGCTGGACATGAGCCAGCAGTGTGAGCTTGCAGCCCAGAAGGCCAACTGTGTTCTGGGCTGCCTTAAAAAAGGGGTGGGCAGCAGACAGAGGGAAGTGATTGTCCCCCTCTACTCGGCTCTTGTGAGGCCCCATCTGCAGTACTGCGTCCAGGCCTGGGGCCCCAGGACGTGGAGCTCTTGGAGTGGTCCAGAGGAGGGCCACTAAGATGATCAGAGGGCTGGAGCACCTCTACTATGAAGAAAGCTGAGAGAAGTGGGATTGTTTAGCTTGGAGAAGAGAACGCTCTGGGGAGATGTCACTGTGGCCTTCCAGAACTTGAAGGGAGTTTTAACAGGAGGGGGAACAGTGGTTTACATGGGTCCATAGTAATAGCACAAAGGCAAATGGTTTTAAGCTAAGACAGAGGAGATTTATGTAGGAATATTAGGAGGAATTTTTTCACCCAGAGGGTGGTGACACACTGGAACAGGTTGCCCAGAGAAGTTGTTGATGCCCCATCCCTGGAGGCATTCAAGGCCAGGCTGGATGTGGCTCTGGGAAGCCTTATCTGGTGGTCGGCGACCCTGTGCATAGCAGGGGGTTGAAACTAGGTGACCATTGTGGTCTTTTTCAACCGAGGCCATTCTATGATTCTATGAAAACTTGGGACTACTTTGAATATTGAGTGTTGAGTTGGACCCCAGTGAATATCTCTATTCCAGGAGGAGAGCTGACCATTGACTATGCCTGCTAATAGGCGTATGCTGCTTTGGAATTTATGTATGTAAGTGATAGGCTTGTTTAGTTTTCTTTTTTATAAAAAGAAAAAAATTTGCGATGTTTTGTAAGGAACTGCTAGTCCTTGTACTACAGATTGACTGTGTGGTCTTTAAAAGGGATTTTTTCTTTGTTTCATATAACATGTGAACACGCTAGGTGGCATCCAGCAGTAGCCTTCGTGCACTGCAGTAAATCAGCTCCTAGGGCTTGTGCACTGCTCAAGCAGGCAGCAGACGTCTTCTCCCGGTGCCAGTCTGTGATCCAGACCTCAGCATGCAGCCTTTTTGTGGCAGCACAAAAGGAATGCATTTTTCCAATGGATTCTTTGCTTGTCCAGGCATCACAGAGTTTTTCTTTCTCCAGTGGAAATCTGATCCTTTTTTGTGTGTTTTCTAAGCAGTTTCCGTAACTGAAATAGAAAAAGATGAACATTTTCCTCCTTTTGAAGTTGCCCTCAGAGCAAAATGCCACCTCCCACTGCCATGTTATTAATACAGGTGAACACGGCACCAACGAGCCTGTCAGTGCAGGAGGCACATTCATGTAACCAGATGAGCTGCCTCAGACAAATCTGTTTCTCTTTCTTTGTCTGACCTTTTCCCTGTTTGCATTCTCTATCAGCATAGGTATCTTTTGTAGCTCACAAATTACTTTCTTGTTCCACAGCAGACATCTCAGCTGTGGCTCTAGCTCTCCCTTCCCACCAAGTGACACATCCATCTGAAAACTTGTCCCATCAGACTCCTGTACTCCCACAGTGTACAAATTCCAGAGCTGGGTAAGAGATGGGCAAGATCCAAATTGATCCTGAAAAAGGAAATCCTTGCATGCCCCATCTCAAGTCTGTCTACCTCCTCATGCTTCAGATGCTGTTTTTCTTTCTTCTCCTGCATGTCTTTTGCCCTCAGCCTCTCTTGAGCAGTGCAGTGCCGTGGGGCTGGCAGTGTGACGTCTGAATGCCTGAGAAAATATCTGAAAATCTGAAAATCTGCCTCACTCCAGAGATTGGCTGAAGGCAGGAAAAAATTCTCTGTCTTTTTCATTTGGTAGGTGAGAAAAAATAAATGGAAGGACATCTGTTACAAAAACACCATTAATTGCATGCACTGTGATTAGGTGCTTTAAGAACCCAGGAATCCACTTGGACCTGTGCACTTTAGAGGCTTTCCCAACCCAGATGCCTGCCCTGCTCTTTCTGCCTTGAAGCAGAGGGGTAGAAGCTTAGGTGGTATTGATCTGGTTTTCTCTGCATCCCTGTGCTTGTGGCATTCTCACACAGGTAGATTGAATGCTGGGAGCTCGCAGCCATGAAACCTCTGTTTTCATTATCTTGTTGCATGTGGATTATTGATGAGAACCCAGTGCTATTTGTACCACGTTACATATTTGCATGGCAACAGAAACTCAGATCTTAGCAAATACAGACATAAAGAAAACATGCTATGAGTAAAGAAGCCTTTTTACAGTTCTGTTCAGTGTACAATACTGTACAAAATTCACACAACGAGAAATCCTGTGAGTCAGAACCTTGCCAGACAATTTGAATGGATTAGCTTTTCTTGTTGCTGCCAGTGGGTCCGGTAGGCATAAGCAAATGAGCTGAAAACCCAGCTTGGTAATGTAACCAGGATATCAATTGCTTGAATAAAACAAGAGATGGTCTGAAATCAGTAGACTTTCAGAAAGATGCAGTTAATTTGCATCACTGTTACTGAACGAATATTAGTCTTGCCCTGTTCGTGTAGTATTAAATCAACAGCTTGCTCAGAAATAATCGCTGAGACAGGGAATGAGTAAGTCCCCTGTGTGCACTGGGTGTTGGTTACCTGAGCAATGCTCAGCCTAACACATATCTCTAAGGAACATTTTGCCTTCTGCTGAAGACAAAATAATTAATCCTATTAATCCTTTGGGATCATAGTTTTTTTTGCCTAACATTCGTCCAGTCAAAGAAGTGTGATTAAAAGCCAAGTTTATTAATTTATTCAGATTAATCTGATGAAGAACTTGCTGTCTAACTGCTCTGTATTCTGTAAAGATCACAATTAATCTTTGCAGTACAAACAGTCCTACGGCATCTTTTAGGGCATTTGAAAAACTTCAGCTGTAAGATTGACAAACTCTGAAGTGTCATCTAAATAAATAAATAAATGATATTAGACCTTGCTGGCTTTCTGCATGGAAATTTGAAAATATACCTTCAGTCTGCTGTGCCTGATTTACATTTCTTTCATGGGATGCTCGCCTACAACACAAAGCAAAACAATTTATAATAAGGAACCTCTAAAATATGAGTACAGTGACACGTATTAAAAAAATATCATAAAGTATGTAGCGGGTAGGCATCAGTCACTAATTCTTAATTGACACCTAGGAAAATAATTCAAGTTTTTATAAAGTTTTAATAAAGCTGTAGTCTAACCATACTGGAATTTTGATTAAAGAAAGCAGCTATAGTAAGTCTGAGTGCTGGAACTGCTCGAAGTGTAATACTGCACCTGCCACACTGGAGAAGCAGCAGCCCTTCCAGGGGGTCACAGTTCTGCAGCTCTGATCTCAAGATACCCACTCACCAGTGGGATTTTCTAGGTGAACCAGTGTAAGCACCAGAGCTTTCTCCCACTGCTGTGCTTACACTGCCTTTGGAGGTGGCATGAGCAGAAATGAGAGGTCTCGCCACAAATCAGGTACACATGATCTCATGCTCTGGTCCTTCTGAAGGCAGTAGAATTTCAATGCCTGTTCAAAGTATTCCTTAGAATAAGAATAGAGATAATTTTGCCATTAAAGTTCAATATTGAATTACTAAAAGGGACTTCTGTAAGTGAACTATCTACCATAAAAGCAGGTTGAGCCAGCCTTGACAGAAAAAACTTGCATGGATTTTTCTAGCAGTCCAAAGTTGAGCTCTGTGCAACTACAGATTTTAGTACCTGAAGCAGATGCAGTCACTGCTTTAACTGCAGAAGAACAGATAGGTGGGAAGACAGAAGAGCTCTATAGTGGTATACAACTATATTGAAAATTTCCTGTCTGCCTCTGCTAAATGAATCCAGAACACTTCTAGATGCATGACCACTAACGTACATCTCAAAAGATAAAAACATCAGTATACTCCATAATGATTCTGTAATACTTCCTCTATGAAATTAGGCTAATATCTACCACCTGGGAGGAGGAAGAAGGGCCACTAGGTGAGTGATCTGCGAGACTGATGGTGAGTAAGATTAAATTAATCTATGTATCAGTGTGTCTCCGCTGCTCAGCGGCTAACTGGGCATCAGTCACTGGCTAATCAGCAATTGCCTGTGTATCATTTGTTATATATATATACACATGCATATATTTGTCATAACTCTTCTTTTTTTTTTTTTTCCTTCTTCCTTTTCTTTATCTTAATAAATAGTTTTAACTCAATCTGTAAGTTTTATTATTTTTTTTCCTGATACTCTACTCCATTTCACTGGGAAAGGGTGGGAGTGTGTGGTGATCAGCCACCTTCTGGATTAAACCCCAGCACTATGCTTTAGCACTGCCAATTAGTAATTTAGTGACACTCAAAGGTGCCCCAAGCCTTTCTGTTCTTTGCTACCAGCTTTACTTTAACTCTTAAAAAATGGTGATTCTGTTTATCAAATTCGCAAGTGTAAGTAGTATTTGTTTTACCTCTAATTTACGTGCACAAGGCATAATCCTTTTTATATTCTTTCCCTTGAATAGATTTCCCTGAGTGATCCTGTGGAGCAGAGATTACTCCTTAGTAGACCTCTCCTTCTCCTCCATTGCCATGAATAAATTGAGGGGAATGACTGGAATACACTGCTGATTATCAATGAAGGAAGGGAGTCTTATTGGCAAATCTAATTTTGAAAGCTATGTCTTCTAAGAGCAGAATATTCAACAGGATGGATTTTTACATAAATAATGTGTTGAATTCATTATATGTATTCTTTCAGAGAGCCATAGGGGATTTCGCACTTAGAATCACAATGCAAGTTATAAGATACTGAGAGCTGCCATATGTTAGAATTTCTGTTTGGAAGAACTTCAGTGTGAGGGGGTGCAGACTCTGTATTTATTATTATGTGCTAGTTTTGAGCTGCAAGAATAAAATCTTTCAATCCTGCAGTTATTCTGGATAGCATGTTTGTTAGTTAATTCTGAAAATGGATCAGAACAGGAGATTTCATCCCAAGGAGACAGAAGGACAAAAAACTCATATCCATTGTACCAAGCAGTTAGGTATTCATATACTTTCAAGGACACATTTTGTAAAAAGGTATTTATTACTTGTTTGCTTTTAACAAAAGAGTAGGCATTTTACTCCCGGGTCTGTTTAAAAAATAGCTTTTCATTGCAAATGTTATCCTTGTGTACATGTGTGAGTGAACATCCCCTTGTTTTCACCCCTTGTGATCTTTACTTTTTACAAAAGTGGTAATTGGGTAGTGACTGCTTCTGTTCTCAATCACTATCTGTGCAGCCCTCCTGATGATAGGGTCTAGTCCTTGACTTGGGCTCCTCTGTGCTTCTCCCATACTAGTAATTTCCAGTGTGAAATTGAAGCAGCAATTGCCACTTCAGTGCAGCAGCTTCGGGTCTGTGTTGCTTTTTCAAAGCCACTGACTGTAGTTTTACACTTACTTTCGCAATAGCTGATTTCTTGCCAAGTCTTGCTACAGCTGTGTTTTCCATGACTGAACAAGGATAATAAGGTGCTTGCAATGGCATTCACTATGTCTGATGTATACAAATGTCACTTAAAAAAGACCATTCACCTGTTACTTGGCTATCTGACCCTGTTCTGCAAAGTGAAAAATAGCCCATGGTTCCAGCTGTCCTGATCAAAAGCCCATTTTTATGTTTGAAATAGCACACCTGGGAAACAAATGTACAAAGTGCTCATGAACTGTGGTGGATTTGTGTGATAGCATTTCTGTGAACAGTGATTTGTGAATTTGTATTCAAATCCTTGTGATCCTATGAGTTTTGAACATAACCTCCCCCTCTCTCCTCACTCCCTCCTCCCCCCTCCTCCAAAAAAGAAAAGAAGTCTATGTAATGTGGACTATTATGGGTTAGAATCAGAAGGGATGTTATCTTCACATGAAGATTATGGCACCATACACAACCAACAAAGATGACATACTATCTTTTTAACTCTAGGATTTTAATTTGATAATGGCTGACATGAGGTGGCTGGGAAGGACTTAGTGCATCTACTAAATCTGTCTTCTGTATTTTTAATGTCATGGATTGTCTGTAGCAAGAAGTAGAGGTGACTAAGAGATTACAAGATTAATAAGCAAATGTACAGTGAATATATTTTATTATATTTGATGTATAAAACATTATGACAGCCTTGAAAATGTTACAATCCCCAGAGAGTCTGTGTACTGAAACACAAAATATGGTAGGACTGCATCTCAAAAGAGTCTGTAGGAGGAGAAAAGGACTTTGCTAGCTAGAAAAGCACACAGGTGAAAGAAGCTGAATTTCAGAGAGCAAGAGAATGAAGCAGAGTGGGCTATCACATTTGCACTTTGTAAGAGAGCTTTGTGTTCCTAAGACATGTTGCTGCCTCCTTCATTTAGTATTGAGTGATAAAAAGTCTTTGGGACTGCATTTTCTGCTGGCCTAGAAAAAGTCTGGGGACTGATCTTGTCAGGTGCCAGGACAAGGGGGAGATCTCAGTGAACAGGCATCCTGTTGGCAGTGCAGACATCTCATGACTGTTGGAAGCTGTTTTGTCACAGTCAAAACTTAGCACTTAATACCAAGCACCAAGTTCTTGTACAGAGTTTTCAGTCTTCAGTAGAAGCATGAGCATGCATAAGATTGCACTACTGCTTAGAGGAACTAAAATCCTGTAATTTAGCAAGACAGGGTTGTAGCATTTAACCACTGCATATCCACCCTGCACAAGGCTGGGAAGGTTGCATGCACTGATGCAAGACCTGTAGATATTTTTGTGTCTGCATTACAGCACAGACATACCTGAGACAGCTTTAAACTAATGAGCTTAGGAAGCACTGATGATATTACTGATCAAACGCTTCCCTGATTTCATAGGTGGGTTTTATGTCATTCACTGAGCTCTTTGCTACAAGAACCTGAATTATCTGCTATAAAACTGATTTAGATAAGACTGCACTCTGTGGTACTTATTGTGGTGCAGACTTGTTCAAAACACCACTGCTTAAATAACCTTTCAAAACTGTGAAATCCTCCCACTCCAGGTTTGCATGGCAAAGAAGCATCAATTCATTTACCCGCTCTCAGAGCAGCACTTCAGCTCTCCTGAACAGGTGCACACTTTGTATCACTTTGTTATACGGTTTTATGCTTAATAAGAATGCCTTGTTTGAAGTAGCTCTTCATCATCCTGACCAAACAGCTCAGCAGGAATGGGCAGAACAGGGTGTGCTTGTGGATAACCAGCAGTGGCAGCCAAGTGGTGGGAAGAGAGAAGCAATTCTGAAAATCTTCTCAGAGCCACAGCAATGGTCAGTGCTGTCAGAGGCCACCTTCTGGATGATCAGCTCCTGTGATTACAGTGCCCTAAATCTTCTTGTATCCCACATGGTCCCATCACATCTTTAACACTGCTGTTCTTCATGCCTTTGGGAGCTACACTTCTCCTTTCATCACCATACCACAGGTGTTCTGTAGCAAAAGCTATATGTTTGAAGCTGGAGTTGCACTGATTTTTAGAGTGGAGCGGTCAATGACTTTGCAGGAGTCTCACATGCTGTTTTGCACAGCCACACTGCTAGAAGCTGCTCCCAGCACCCCAAACAAGGCGATCAATGGGGTGCAGAGCACAGAGGGGAGCATGTCAGTAAATGATACTGTGCTGCGAAGGGTCCTGCTCAAACAGAGGCATGGATCAGGTGGATAGTCTGAGAACCCTGCAGAGACATCCCAGCCAGCACAGGAAGAGAAGGAAATTCCAGCCACAGAGACAGGACTGAGTGCAATTCTTTGCTGTATAAGTTCAGCCCATCTCTGCTCTGACTCCTCTCCTGTAGTATGTATAGATCAGTATAAAAAGAGCTAAAAAATTAACAAAATTCTTTAGCCATTGTTACAGGGGCAAGTACATAATCATGCTTTAAAAGAGCTAAGAGTTCTGAAATGTTTCCATTGCCTGATTTGAGCCATTTATCTCTTGAAATCTCAGCATTAGGGAAGGCTGACTGCAGTCTCAAAGCTGTAAGGTATCTCTTCTGTTGGTCTCCCTGCTTTCTGAAGCTGAATGCAGAACACGTAATGTGTGTCTCTGTGTCAAGTTATAGAGATCTGATTGCATTTTATTTTCGACTCCTCTGGTACCATCATTCTGTACTTTGTATGGAACATGCCAAATACAGTGGTTCAGAGTAACCCAGGAAGACATGGTTGAAAAGTGCAGCCAATGGCACGAGAGAAATTCAGTGAAGAAATTCTACAGCAAATGTTTTGTGTGGAGGAAGGTCCGTGACACTCAGGCAGAGAGAAATTCCTCTGCTGTATTTGGATGAGGACAATTCAGATCCTGCCCTTGTTCCTTCCTTGTTTTGTAAGATGATGGATAACACTGTGCAGAGCTGCTGTGACTGTTTTCACAGGTCTCTGGCATATAAATTTGTTGGTTCTTCTAAGAATTCTTCATCTGGTAAAATCTAATTAAACACCTAATGTGAGAAATTTAGGTTATGTTTAAATGTGACCTATCTTCTACAGGGCCTAGGTCTCTTCCATGTTACTGTAAGCATGCTGGAAGCATTGACGGCAAAAATCAAAGTTCATTGTGTTGTAGTTTAAACAGAAAGGGGACCATATCAAAGGACTGATTATTGTGTTCACCGTTACTGGCATGGGCCAGGGTGCCTGTGCCCTGTCCCTGAATAAGTTCTGAGTACTCTGCTTAACTTTGTTTTGGCAATGCTTTTTAGAAACTTGTATCCCATGTCTCTTCTCCCCCCAGGGCTGAATACAAAGCATGTAACAAAGGCCAGGTCCTCTGTCAGGGAGCACAGGGCCAAAATCTTTGTTCTTGAAAGACACTTTGACTGCCAACCATGACCAGACAGGTGACATCTGGTCAGGATAGCTCCACAACCAAGAATCAGTCCAATTAAAAACAAACAGAATGTGGACAAAGGTCAGTTCTCAAGCAAAATAACTACTGCTGTATGCTGGCAGACTGGCTTGTGTGATCTCACTGCTGCTGGCTAGCAAAGGGAAACAGAACTGTTCTTCTGTATCTTAAAAGGGTATTTTTTAATTGTTCATCCTAAGCACTCTGTTGCAACGCAGCAACATTATTTTTCCTAAATAGTGTTCCAACAGAGCAGTGTTATTTTTCCTAGATAGTGATTCTCCAGTCCCATATCTAATGAGATTCACTGGACGTTTATTTCTAATTATGGAAGATAGTGGGTGACCATTCCATGATGTTACATCAACTGGTCTTCAAATACTGCTCAGTTGAGCTATATCCTGGAACCACAATTTTCTTCCAATAATCTGTTTTCATTGAATACTACTGTTCTTATTCCAGCAGCCACTGCACTAGAAGGAAATCATATTTCCAGCCCTGACATGGGATGTAATAGTTTTATCTGGATGAAAATGTTACTGCAGGATGATAGCCAGAATGAAGCTCTAAGTCATGCAGGCTTAAATGAAGAGGTACCCTGCAGGGTGCCAGGTTGCCTTTTACTTCAGTTCACAAAATCTCTGCTCTCACTGATTTCAAGAAAGACATACAAACTGCACTAAGAACATTGATTGCTCTGATTATTATTATTTTTTTTATATTATGCTTAAGAGCTGCTGACATGTGCAAAAACATTTTACAAGGTGTGATCAGGAAGTTAATTGTCTTTGCCCTCCAGCATGCTCCAGTAATTACCTCCAATAGCAAAACCTGTAAGTTAATCACAGTATTTGCAAACTCAGTCTCATTATTCATATGCTGAATCTTTTCCAACAGTATTATCCATTGAAATTGAGAGTGTACAGGAAGTTCATTTGAGGCAGGCATTTCTTACTGGTAAGAATACCCTAATTATTATTTTCTAATTAAATTAGGCTTTTTAAAAAGGTTAAACATGACATTTTAATAGCTTCAGCTCATATTGATATTCTGAGGACACACTTCAGTTCAGCCGCTTGTGACTGAAAAGGATGTTTTTCCAATTAAGAAATCTCTTTTTAAGAGCTTCTCCTAAATGACATCTATTTTACAGACGCATGT
Organism: Tetrao urogallus; assembly: GCF_951394365.1. Taxonomy (NCBI): domain Eukaryota; kingdom Metazoa; phylum Chordata; class Aves; order Galliformes; family Phasianidae; genus Tetrao; species Tetrao urogallus. The sequence goes on along the minus strand of NC_136816.1, from coordinate 54,243,499 downwards.
GGACTAGAATGTAATTTATTTCCCTAGGTACAAAGTCTCATAGTTCAGCAGGTAGCCCTTTCAAATTTTGTCATTACAAAATTTTAATCTCAATGCCACATTGAGTTTATAATGTCAGACACTCAAAAATAAATAATTTAAAAAACAATTATTAACAGTTAATTGTAGCCACTCTACGCAATATTGTTTCTAATGCACTAGAGCACATTCTAAAGAAGCCCACTTAAAATTCATAGACATACTTGTTTAATTAGTAATGTATCCGATGCTTTAAAATATTCTATGCAAGAAATGCTACACATCTGGGTTAAAGTAAGTCTTTTCTTTCATTCCATCTTTATTATGCAAATAATATTTGAGAATCCCTACACACATATGGATTTCAGTTTATTATGAAAAGAGGCAGGACCTATTCCACTTTACCTACAAATACTGAAGTCCAAACTGTGTATGAATACAGCGAGATAAGGAGGTAAATATAAATAATAAAACAGTATTAGTCGGATTGATAGCCAGTGATCTCAACACAGCAAAAGCCAATTCACTCTTATTTTCTAAGTGTTTTCCAAGCAAAGGTGAGCATAAAGAAGGAATCTGAATGGGAATTATTTGTTATTTCTGCAAATGTGTACAGGGAATTCCAATCAAGTACAAGGGGAACACAAAGAGAAGGAAAAAAAAACATTTGAAGAGTAGGAGGAAGATGTCAGTGTGGGCTATTTGGTTTGCATTGGAGTTAACTTCTCAGCACTGAATGGGAAAGGGGTTGTGATAGTCCACAAGGAGCACTGAAGATTAGGGTAAATAGCTTTTCTTTGGAGAAATAAATAAAAAATGTTGGAGAAACACAAAGAAAACAGTGATGTTAACAATGTCAGGCCAAACATTAAACAGAAATTCTTGTGGCTGTGTTTCACTTTACATTTGGTAGTTGGTGGCAATTGTCAGGCCAAAACTAAATTGAATAGTATGGATTCCAAATATTTTGGGCAGGTCAAAATCCAAGAGAAGCATTTGTTTTCACTGAATGTCGCCATCTGAAGCTGTATATGTATTTTTCTGTTTGCTTTATTGTGTAAGAGATTTTGGAGATTTTTGTCTTCATTCCAATTCAAGAGCAAAAATAAATGTCAACATTTGAGTTTTCCTGCACAACAGAAGTACCAGCCAGGTGTTATCAGTGAAGTACCATCCATACATTCAGATAACAAAAAAACTCTTATGAACTGTGTCTTGTTCTATGAGAAAAGGCTTCCCTATCTAAGATGATACGCTGGAGCAGATACATAATGCACTATTAGATAGCCTAGGCACCTTGGACAATGTCTGCTGCACTTGTATCCCATTCACTTTTCTGTGCATACCTGTCACTTGGGAAATTTTAATGAACACTGGTTTTGACAGGAGAAGACAAATGACTCAAATGACTAAGTAGCCTAACTTGACCATAAACTGCAATATAGCTTCTAGAATCAGCTGCTTTTTAAACAGAACTTGAGAAAAACAGATATTACTAGGCTTATTACTAGTAGTAGGCACAACAAACCAAACGAGAGCTTTATTTTAATGGCTTGCTGCAATTTGTCTATGCAACACTGCTCATACTGCATTCCAGTAGAGAGGAAAGAGGAAGGAGTAACTCTTTGACAGGATGAAGGCCAAAGAAATGCTAACAAAAAGTATCCAATAACCTAAAAAGCATTAAAATAGAATCATGAGATTCTCTTTGGCAGACTTTGGAATCAGCTGTACCTGGAGCTGATTACTTCCTGCTCTGTCAGAAGGTCTAGCTGTAGTGAACTGAATTACTGTAGATGGTTTCAAGGGATAAGGAAAGACAAATGAGCCAAACAAAAAAAGGCCCACAGAAAATTAAATGAAAACACAGACTATGTATTCTAATAAAAGATCACTGCTAAAATTGACTGCAAAGAAAATAATGAATTTGTTAGAATAAACATGAGGGCACTAAATGTTATTGCATCCAAATAATGTTTACATAATTTTCTTCTGTGGAATAAAAAGAGATGGTGACACCATGCATACAAACTATGTTCTAGTTTTAACTTTGAAGGGTATTTAATCTTTTGTTCTGCTAATCAGACTATATTTAAGTAATTGCATATCAGATTACCATGAAGGTCAAACAGTGATCTCTGAATTATGTAGCTGTTTATTACTTTTTGCAATAAGGCATGCCGATTTGTTTTCTTAGTTTATACTAACTAACAAAAAAATCATAGTATCACAGAATGGCTTAAGTTGAAATGGACCTTAAAGATTGTCTTGCTCCAAACTCCACACTGTGGGCGGGGCTGCCACACACCAGCTCAGACTGCTATGGGCCCCATCCAGCCTGAATTTGAGAGTCTCCAGAGACGGGGCACCCACAGCTTCTCTGGCCAGGATTATAGTAGATATTGTTGACAATACTGGTAATAAATGGTAGAAAGTGGCAAGAAGCACATACAAAATATCGGAAATGTGAGACCTACAAGCTCAAAACACTACTACGGTGGTAAAGAACACTTGAGCCAGAAAATATAAAGCATATGGTATAACTATCTGCTATCAAATCAGTATGAAAGAGTTGGAGGTCAATATACTATGGTGTAACTAAGCCTTCTTCAACCAGTCAGTAGGAGAAGAGCAGGGAAAGCTTGGTCACACCTCAATCTGTTCATTTACAGTACTGTTTTTTCTCGTCTGCTCTGAGATATGACACTTGCAATACGTGATAAGCTCCTTTCAGAGCTCACTATTTAATCCAGTGGGCAGTCAGACACCCCAGACTTTAGAATGTACTCTTCAACTTTCTTACCAGTGGTTCAGAGCTTATTGGAGATAGGCACATATGCAATCATATTTAGAAACATTGAACTCTTCTCACTTGATCCTCCTGCATTCAGTGTTCCCCAGTGACTCAAGGGAGGATTTCACAGGTAGCAGCCAGGAGATGAAGACTGTGGAGTTGTTCCCTTCCCTCTCATGGCTGGCTGCTGCTCATCTGACTGTGCAGTACAAGGTCACAGAACACAGAGAATTTTAAGTTACTTGTTATAGGAGGGATGAATAATTGTATCTCCTTTTTCATCATTCCAAGTTATCTGTAAATCATAGAAGCGTTGTCACAAGCGTGAAAGTTTTTTTTTTGCTCCGGACCTCTCAATACCTTCTTTGCCCTTCTCTGAACCTGCTCCAGGGCCTCGATGACTTTCTTGTTTTGACGGGCTCAAAAACTGAACACAGTACTCAAGATGTGGCCTCACCACAGCATAGAGCAGGGGGGCAATCACTCAATCACTTCCCTGCTCCTGCTGGCTGCACTGTTTCTGATATAAGCCATAACGCCATTGGCCTGGGCACACTGCTGGCTCATGGTCAGCCAAGCGTCAAGTAACACTCCCAGGTCCATTTCTTCCAGCCACTCTGCTGCAAGCCTGTAGCTTTGCCTGGGGTTGTTGTGGCCAAACTGCAGGACTCTGCACTTGGTCTTGCTGAACTTCATCTCACTGGCCTCAGTCTAGCGATCCAGCCTGTTCAGATCCCTCTGAAGGGCCTTCCTTGCTCCCAGGCAGACTGCCATTTCCTTCCAATGTTGTGTCATCTGCAAACTTACTGAGGGTGCACTCAATCCCCCTCGTCCAGATCATCAATGAAGATATTAAACAGAACAGGCCACAGTGCCCATCCCTTGGGAACAACACTCCTGACCAGTTGCCAGCTGGATTTAGCTCCATTCTCCACCACTCTGGCTCAGGCCCTCCAGCCAGTTTTTAACTACGCAGAGCGTACCTGCCCAAGCCGCGAGCTGCCAGATTCTCTAGAGGATTACTGTTGGAGACAGTGCAATGTCAAAGTCTTTGCTAAAGTCTAGGTAGACCCCGTGAACAGCTTCATCCACCAGGTAAGTCACTCAATCATAGAGGAGGTGAGGCCTGTCATGAGCCCATGCTGGCTGGGCCATATCCCCTGGTTGTCCTGCACACGCCATGTGATCTCCCTCAAGATGATCTGTTCCACACCCTTTCTTGGCACCAAGGCCAGGCTGACAGGCCTTTAGTTCCCTAGATCCTCCTTATGATGCTTCTTGCAGATGGGAGTCACGTGGGCAAGACTCCAGTTCTCTGGGACCTCTCTGTTTTTCCAGGAATGCCAATAGCTGGTGGAAAGTGACCTGGCAATCATCTGCACCAGCTCCCTCATCACACTACTCTGGATCCCATCTGCCCAATGAATCTGTGACAGTGTAGGTGGAATAATAAGATTCTAACTGTTTCCACTTGAATTGTGGGGGGTTTATTCTGCTCCCCAGTCCAGACTTCCAGGTCAGGGAGTACAGTATCACCAGGATAACTGGCCTGACTTTTAAAAACAGAGGTAAAAAGGCACTGATAACCTCACTCTTTTCCTTACCCTCAGTGGTCATGTTCCCCAGTGCACCCAATAAATGATGAAGATGCTCCTTAAGCCTCCTCTTACTGTTAATATATTTGCAAAAAAAATTTCTGTACTCCTTTATCATAATGGCTAGGTTGCGTTCAAGCTGGACTTTTGCTTTTCTGATTTTTTGTCTGCATATTCTAACAACTTAATTTTACTCTCTCTGAGCTGCCCATGAACATATGATGAAATTAAATGAAAATGAAATTTAATGAACATATGGTAAAAAAATCTACCCAGTGTTATAAAACATTTGGAATTTGGGAGATGAGGATGAAGGGAAGAGAAAGACAAACAGAAATAATAGATATTTTTCTTTCCTTTGGAGTTTCAGCACCTACAAGAGTCCCTTTCCAGTTTCTTTCAATGACTGTGCCTCAACACTGCTGCAATTTAAATGACAAAATGGGCATATATTTTTTCTTACAGTAATTTAAGGAAATGTAAAATTAATTGTTCAAATCTGCCACAGACATCTTATATCTCGTACCAGCCATAAAATGGGTGACCTGCATTCAGCACTTTAACATACTGCTCTTTTTCCTATGAGTAATTGAGGGAATGAGTGATTAGGATCTCTCGGTGAAGTTGTGATGATGATAGATGGTGATTACTAATTGTGATGGGGCTTTTCATGAACAGATCTATTAGTACTAATATTTCTTCCTTCTAATTCCAGCAAAGGAGATCCATCTCCTTCTATCAAAAAGTCATCTGCTAATTTACTGTACCAGGAACCCAACAAGAGTCTCTGTTCTTCCCTTGGTGTAAGCGTGAGATAGTTATTCTGACCCTTAACATTGCTCATTTGATTAACTGAGAATAAAAGAAGGGGATGGACTCTCAAATGTCTAATTACCTTCTCCTCCTCAGCAGTTCTGAACAAGTCTTTTTGCATCACATTTAGCAAACAGCAGCTGTTGTTCAAGGGTATTTTTTTGAATTTCTATACTTCATTCACTTTGGTTTGAGTTGATATTTTCTAAAACAGCATTATCAGGATGTTTTAGAATCTATATGATATCCATTGTGGTGTTGTAGGTTATAGAAATCTCTCAGATAAAGGCTGAATTCTGTATTTTTTGAGTTGATTCTCCTGTATGGTTCTGCCTTCTCAGAAGCCACTGTTTAAACTGAAGTAGGTGACACAGCCAAAGGTGTTGGGAAGACCTGTAAGTGTGCAATTTGGAAATAAAGCTATCTGTTCCTTTTCTCCAGACAAACACCAACTGAAGTCAATAGGTACAAACATTTAAATGTAATAGACTCCTATTCCTGAGTTAAATTCTGTTTGAGATCACATTTCCTTAAGTGTAGGAATCACTTCAGCTGAAGAAAAATGATTTGGGATTTGTCCGTTGAAAAGTCTGAGCATTTACATGTCCAGGAGGATAAAGAATGGGATTTGGCAATATTTAGGTGGTCTGCAGCACTAGGTAATTATGTTATTCTGCCTCTGAGTACCTAAAAATCTTATGTTTCTGTGCAGAATAATCATAAGACATTAGACCATTGAAACTATCTGATGGTCTGTCACTCTACTATAGGGAGCAGGAAGAAGGCTCTGCTGGCAGGGCTTGTTCCAGTTGCTGCTTTCTGGCTCTGTATCTTACTGCTGTATTTCAGACAGATTAAATTTTAATAAGTCGGGAGTGCAGGAGTGGTTCCCAGAACCCCAGGCACTGTTCGCTCCTCACACAGTACCTGGCTCATGTCTGGGATCTTTGGCCATCTCCATCAACATCTGCCCTTTGAATGGTCAGGACAAGTATGCTTGAACTCTCATGCTCCCTGAAGAATATCCCCAGAGATAATGTATCAAAACTTCCACACCTTTCTTAGTTACAGAAGCCTTTGAAAGCAGCTGCAAAGTATTGAATAGAATCATAGAATATCCTTGGCTGGATAAGATAATCATTGAGCAAACCATGGTGAGCTCCCAAAATATGTTTTCACAGAGGTACGGTAAGAATATGTGAGAATGCTAGGCATGCTTGGGCCTGTAGAAGGAGCTCGGTAAGGGGAGCTGGACACAAAACTCAGACAACTGACCCCATAGCTTTCTTCAAGGAAGTGTAGGCATAACCCATCTTCAAGGAGATCTGCACTGAATTCTTAAGGACAAAAATATCCTCAAAGTCTGTTTTGATTGTTGCTGCTTTGAAGTGCTGATATTCCTACAATTTTGTAAGGTCATAAAACTGCTGTAATCCCAGGGGATCTCCAAAAATGAAAGGATTGAGAGCATGCTTATTAGATTTACTAAAGATCTGCTAGGGACTGTGAGTATGGTGGAAAGCAGGATTCGAATTTAAAGTGATTTTGAAAAATTGAAAGTGTGGCCTGAGATAAATGGGGTGCTGTTCACTGAGGACAGATGAAACAAACTGCATTTAGTCAGGAATTATCAACTGCACAAGTAAAAAAGGGAACAACTATTTAAGAAACAAATTCTTATTTGTAGGTTGTATGGCTTATAAATTGAGATAAGTCAACAACATCATGCCTTATCTTTTCCTCTCTGCCAAGAAAATCCCCAGAAACAGATATCCCACAGTGGTGTATAATGTGAATTTCACCCTGTGGAAATGGGCAGCTATCCTCCTTCTTACCTTGATCCTGCAGGACCTCAGTTGGAGTGCTGTGTCATACTGCGGTATTGCCTCAGTCCAGTAAAGCATTTGGAGTGAGAGTAGAAGGGACACAAAGCAGTTTGAATGCTGAAAGGTCTTGAAAATTTTACTTACAGTGGGATAAGTTAAACAGAATTCCTTTAGTTTTTGCATATGTAAAAAATGGGTTGTCTTCAAAGAATTTTTGAGAAGTAATTGAGAAAAAGTAGCTGTGATATGTGTTTTCATTTGGCTAGATCCTGGATTTGCAATTGGCCGTATCTAAAGGCACAGTAATCTTGAAAGGAAAAGTTTTTAATTGATCAAATTAGAGAATAGAAGCTGCTTGTAATGGTTTGGAAAAGGCCTGGAGATGTGATATAACGTGTAACTATGGACAGCTTTAAGGACAGTTAGGCAGCATTTAGACAGTTAGATGAACATCTACAAGGAACTACCGGGCAACTTGATCTAGCTGTTGTGTCCCTGCTCACTGCAGGACTAGACTGCTTTCAGAGGTCCCTTCCAACTCTAAGGATTCTATGATCCTAAGATTATGCAGACAGAATATGACTACCTCTGTTCAGGTAGAGGGGCTCTTTGAGTAGTTTCCTGAGGTTCCACTCAGCCCCCTGCAAAAGACTCACTTGTTCAGTGAAGGCAGGAAGAGAACAGCACTGAGGCAGTAAAGAGCAACCAAGCTGCTGATTCCTAATGTTGCATAGAAATATATTGTTTACAGATGGATTTCTTTCCCAGACTTCTTTCATACTTTCTTCCCTTTGTATAAGTCTTTTTTCCCTACCGCTTTTATCATTTCCACCTATGCCTATTTTTTTTCTGTTTTTCTCTCCTCCCTCAGTGTACAGGAGTAAATGAGGTTGTCCCTCAGCTGTGAATAAATTCAGAATGATGACTTCACTGCTGCTCTAGTAGGTATTGTATTAACCCTCACCTTGACCCTTCTCTGACTACTGGCTCTTCAGGGATGCTTCACTAGGCTGCCCAGTGTGTTCGCTTCAGTCTTAGAGGAGATATGCAAATATTTCAGCTCTACAGGCAAATCAATCGGAGATTGATCGTAGATAAACCATTTTGACCCGACACAGAATTTATCTGGATATTCAATTACAAAATACTGTCATTGTTAATAAAGCACTGTATATAGTTCAGGAAGATGCACTCTGAAGAATGACAGCATGCAGCTGTACATAGACAGCTTTTTTTAACCCAAGATTGAATTTTGTGCAGAAGAAAATCACGGTTGAATTGTACACAAAATTGGGAGTGCAGACAAGAAAAAACCCATGAGACAAAAACACGGTACTAGCACCTGGTGCAGAATCATGGCATTTCTTCAAAAGAAGCACCTTCCTCTATAGCATAAACAGAAAACACATCATTTAGATAAACCAGGGAATCTTGGGAATCTTGAATCGTTTTGGAGCTTTCGCATTCCCTGGTGCTGGGCATAACGCTCCTTCACTTTGACCTTTCCAAAATTCTTTTTCCCTTATTTGTACTGCAAATTCTTCAATTTGGTCAAAACCCCATGTAACACCTTTGTACTCTATCTACATGGACCCTCACCTCTGTCAGCCCTGCTGGCTGATGGGAAGACAATTTGAGGTTCAATTCCTTTTGTCAGCTTATTATGTGCAAAAAATCCTGTGTTTCAAATGCAAGAAATGTTTGCACAGAATATCTATCTGGTTGCTGTTTTGATCTGATATTTAGGACCCAGTAATTTTAGTGAGCTCACTGAAAGATCAAATAATTCTTTTATAGATAAAAGAGATACAGGAATTAAATACGTATTATTGGTACTTGTGCACAGTATTATTTGTGTACGTAATTTATGTTAAGAAAAGTCTCACTTGACACAGCCTTAATTATGATGATTCAACTATATTTTTGTTAGCAATGCTACTGCAAGCTGTATTAGCAGAAAATGCCACCTACATGCACTGGGGATTGTAGCCAGAAACAATATACTCCATCTTCATTTTATCTTTCAGCACGTAGACCTTTTTAAATTATTCAGCTGTGCAAACTGTAGGCAAGAAAAGCAAAACCAACACCCTCCCTCTTGAGAAATAAACCCCAAACCCTCTAGGTAGGGACCTAGCTGGCATTTACCCAGATGGTGCATAGTAGCTCAAGATATTTCTTTTATATATCTGCATATGAGAAAAAAGAGCAAGAGGATTCCACTGGGGGAAGTTTCACTTAATAATTTTGATGGAAATTAATTTATTATGGTTTGCAATTTCAGTACAAACACAAAAGTGCTCTTAATTCATCCTTCCTTGATTACGAAGATGCTCTGAATGCATCCTTCCTTGATTATGAAGAACTTACAGAAAAACATATGAGGCAGCAGCCATGACACAAAACCAGAGGTAGAATGCATTATTTAAATGTCCTAGTTGTAGACATAAGCCAGATAGAAAGCTTATTAGATTTCAGTGTTGAGCAATTAGATTTCAGTTTGGAGCTTGTTTTCATAAACTTTCCTCCCCACTAACTACTGGCAAAGATGAAAAAAAATGCTAACTAATTACAGATTACTCTAAAAATTAGCTTAAAAACTAAAAATAAGTCTTAAAAAACTGCAAATTCTTTAATATCGTACACACAACAGGAGAAACCTATACTTAAAAGGCTGGTGAATGTAGCTTGTCATTCTGAGAATTCTTCCCTGAAACATGGGAAGCTGTCTCAGACACATGTGAACCGAGGACAAATTAAAGACTTCTTCCCTGCAGGGATTTCTTTCCAGTACATGTATGGCTAGAATCCAGCACTGGTCTTACTGTATAGTGACCTTTGTTGCTGGATTTGTTTATGCTGCTTTATGATGTCTTTGGCACATTTCAGTCTGCTGTCTTTCTTACAGTGTCTGAAAAGGCAGAATGTAAGGTTGGCTTGGAAGGACTCGAAAGAATTATTGCAAAAGCAAACCAAAATGGTATGAGGAGAGGGGTTTGTATAAATATTCAGCAAGCTATGAAGAGCTTGTTGTGTGCACACTTAGGCATGTGGATCACAGTACATTCACACGTCTTCTTTGCACTCTGCAAAAAAAAAAAAGTTCTTTGAGAAGGAGAAAATTTTTTTCTGGTGAAGTGCAATTTGTAGATGTTTGCTGAAATGAGCTCTAGCACTGACCTACACTGATAAAGAGCTCTTTGACTGGTATTTGACTCAGGTTATTCGCAGCGCTGTGTCTCAGTTGATGCGTGGCCTTTGATGAAGACAGAGCAGTCTAGTCTACAATGTCATTACTGCTACTGGTAACATAGGTGATAATGCTGCATTTCCTGACATTTACAAGTGAAACAAAGTATTATGTCCTTCATTTATGACCTGGAGGACATTCTGACTTAAAATAGGATATGGAGCAGAGCCAAAAATGGTTCAGATGTTAGTGCAAAGGAATTAAGAGTTGATCTTGTACACAGAGGTGAAAAATGACAAGATGTTGATCCACAGGCTTAGAACTGTAGTCTGTGCAATGGGTAGACTTACTTATGCAGGTGTCTAGACATTCTTGCTGTGGTAATAAATAAGTGCTTAAAGCTTTGAGTTGTGGGTAACGCTTGTAGAAGAATCCAAACTTCAGACCTTTAAAATAATGGACTAATACTGTGAGAAAAGTTCTCAGAAAAACAATTAGGTAAGTAATGTGTTGCTAGTGTATGTTAGGTTGTTAGAGCTGAGAACTGATAATAAAATGAAATCACCTAATCTAGGTGGTAGTGTGGGTTTTGGGCTTTTGTCTCCTACATTTAGTTACAGTGAAGACATTGGTTCTTGAAGGGTCACTGAAGGTCTATTTATAGAAAAGGGAGAGAAATAGGGATTTTAAGTTTCGATTCCTCTGACCTAGTTTAGGTTCTTACTTTAGGACTACATGAATCATGTTTTTGAAATACCTCTGGGGCAAGATGAATTGCGCTCTCTGAATTCAGTTTCAGTCTCCCAGGGATGCATTTTTCATAGAAATGTAAGAAGCCAGATGTTTGCAACATTGGTGTTGGGGGATGGAGCAAGATCTAGTATCCAAGAGACTTCACCTATGGATTAAAAATAAATAAATAAATAAAGATTTGTGAGGGCAAGTAAAAGTACCAGCTCCATGTAGAAGCCACAGAAACCCTCATCCATGTCCTCTGAGCTGAAGGCCCAGTAGTTAGTTTTGATTTCCTGACTTGTTCGGTTTTGTTTATGAATGTAATTTGGATTTGCTTTAACTCCAACTTTCAATTCCTGTCCTATTTTCAGTTGGACTAAAGCTGAGTGACTATAAAAGTTGACAACCAAACTTTCAGGAATGGTTGGTTCTGAGGTCTCTGTTCTTGCCTTTCTAGTTTCAAGCATTTTCTATGGGACTGACTTTTAGAGAATGGCAAACTTCCCTGTGGGCTCCATCAGCTCTTCTGCAATGTGACTGGACTTTGATGTGGCAATTTTTCATTTTCTGATAATTATAGGCAAAGTTTGAATTTGCATAGCTCAGTATAAGTAGGATCACAAGACTGATGATAATGCAGAATGCTTATACAAAGCATGTCTTGAAGGCTGCTTCGATGATAATATTTGTAAATGCATAAACACAATAATATGATACATATCCAAACATAGTTCAGGAGGATATGTATTTTCTCTGATTTGTTAAAGTACTGTAACTTGTGCCAATTACATCAGGATAATTTTGGACTTCTCCTCATATAACTGATGGATAGGTGACAAGTGATTTGTTATGAATAATTGTTTACTAGAGAGTATGTCTGACAGCTCAATTACTTTTTTGTTTTACCTCATTTTAAGCCTCCTTCAAAACTCGAAGCTGGCGTCTGGAAACACTGCAGTGCCTGCCATCTGTTTTAAATGGGCAAAATATCAGATTCTTCTATATTTTTAAAGTAATTTTGATAAATCTGTTGCAAGTTTGTTACACTATGAAATTCTATCTAAAACCGTATGCTGCCTCTTGAGCAGATCTTCCTCTCCTGAATTTATCCTGTTCATAGCACTTGCTTCCTTAGACTCTTGGCAGAACGTCATTCCTTCTATCTTCTGGAATTTCTGGGGTAGCCCAGAATTTAATGAATGATAAGTGAGACAGAGAGATCCTTATGCAGTTCCTTTATGAACTAGATGCAAGTTTTCCCAGCCTGCATGAAGAAATGATTAAATGCAGTTAGCTGTTTAATGTTCTTTGTCGCAAATAACCTAGAAAGTACTTCATTGTGCAAGGATCATCCTTCTGTAATCCTTCATTTCAAATACTGAATGGAAAGGTTTCATGAACATTTTTAGTTCTGTATCACTGTGAATGAATCTACCATCTTTGTCAAGTAATGAGTCTACACCATTGTTAGAATTTCACTTGTTCAAAATAAACTTAAAGGCAATTTCTCATTTGACCCAACTCCACCATCCACAGACTCTTCTGTCACCTTTAGCTTCCCTTATCATATGTATATATTTTGAATCTTCTGCCATACATTGTTCTCTAACTACTTAACATTTTGTTTCTCAATAGCTTTAAACTGGCAGAGTGTAGACTTAGTCTAGATATTAGGAAGAAATTCTTTACTGTGAGAGTGCTGAGGTACTGGAACAGGTTACCCAGTGAGGCTGTGAATGCCCCCTCCCTAGAGGTGCTCAAAGTCAGGCTGGATGGGCTTTGAAGCAATCTGGTCTAGAGAGAGGTGTCCTATAGCAGGGGGGTTGGAATAAGATGATCTTAAAGGTCCCATTCAATCCAAACCATTCTATGATTCTATGATTCAACGTGCAACATTTTTTTCGTTTAAGAAAAGCTAAATGCAGCTCAAACTTCTCTCAAAGAGGCATGGCAAGTACCTCAAATTCCTAAGACACTGTGGAGTCTAGGTAAAAGAAGAATGAGCAGGAGGGAAGACAACCCCGTGGTGGGAAGAGAATCACAATTTGATAATGACAACCCATTGCAAGGATTTCACCCAGTTAGGCTTTGCATTTTGTTTTGAGTCAATTGTACGTGATATTTTCGGTTAGCTAATATGTCCTTCATTAACAGGAAATCAGGCGTGATGGACTAAAGGCTTTTATACCTACTGTACCTTCATTTTAGAAAGATTTCTAGCATTCTACAATGGCAACCTTATATGCTTGTCAAAGAAATGTGAGCTGTGTGAATATAGATTTAGAACTGGTTTGAAAACAATACTGTGAAAGTATTTACTGATGGATCGTTGTCAAAATAGAAGGATGTATATAGCAGCATCTGTTTCTATATGCTGTTCAATACTTTCATTAATAACCAAGATGATGGAGTACAGAGCTCAGTTATTAAATTTGTAGATGGAAAAAAGCTGAGGGTGAATATACTGAGAATGGAACAATTTAAACTGATCTTGACAAATTGGAGGTAGTATCTGAAAATAATCAGATACTGATCAATGGAGAAGCATGCATTAGCCAGGAGCTATATGTTTCATAGACAGAATGGGTGAAAGTAATTTAAAGAGCAGTTCTGCAAGAAAGGACATAGGGGTTAAAGTTGGGCATACAGTGGACTAGCTCAACATGATTCAGCAGTGTCATATTGATGGGAGAAAAGACCACACTTCTTTGGGATCAAAGAGAATTTATAACCTTAAGTGTAGCCTCTAAGACATGAAGGAATTCTTCCTATTGATTCAGCATTTAAAGGCTTCATTCAGAGTAATTTGCCAATTATACATGGAACAGTTGGATAGAATTCAGTGGAGAAAAAATGGGAATGTCAGGTGTTTGAAAATGTGACCTATGAAAAATGATTGAACAAATTGGGTTATTTAACCTGGAAAGCAGAGGATTGCAGGAACACAACAATCTTCAAATACATAAAGGATCGTTTCAAAAAGAGGGAATAATCCATTCTTCATGATCTCTGCCTAGAAATAATAGGTATAAACTGCAGCTTAATTAGAAGGAGAATGAAGCACTGGAATAAATTACCTGGAGAATTGGTGGAATCTCCATCTTTTAAAGTCCTTAAGAATGAACTAGTAAAATACCTGTCAAAAATGACATTGACATAATTGTTCTTTCTGGGGCAAAGCAATAATATACTTAATGACATATTGAGGTTCCCTCCAGTCTTGTGCCTCCAGAGAGTTATTGGATGTCAAATATGTACCAATTGAGGGATACGAAAAGTTCTACAGTTCTGTTTTCAGTAACTGAGTAAATGAAGACACAGGAACTAGAAAATCAAATCTACTAATTCTAATCGTAAGAGGTAAATTTACACCAAATTTCTTGAATCCTCAAGAATGAGGATTCTTGAACTTTGATTATCCTTTATGGGTCCTAGTTTATTTTTGCATAATATAAAGTAGAAAACATAGAGGTAATACTTGATGCTGTGACAAAACTCCAGCTTCCTAGCTAGACTTCCTAGAAATCCCTGTTCATTTTTTTTGCAAAACATTTATATGCAGCATATAAAATATATAAAATGATGATAAAAATGGTCATGTTTGGTCTCTTGTGTTTCAACGTATTTACAAGTATAAACGGAAGTAAAAAAGAATGCAATCTGTAAGTGGCATAGATGGTTGTTAAAGAAGTTTGTTCCATACTTGGGCAGTCATGAGACAAAAAAGTCAATCAGTTTGACTGGATAAAGAATAGCTAATTCAAAGCAAGTAGCAGCAGAAGGACGGGTTTCATTAAAATCAAGGTAGCAGAGCAGAGAAATTGCCTTATGGTATGAATACACAGCTGAGTTGTTCACAATTGGCTTGTGTTTTCTAGTAAGGAGAAATGACAGTTTTCTTAGCTAAATCCGTGCTACCCTGCAGGAACAGAAACGGTTTCTTCCAGTAAAAAAATACCAACTCCAAATTTAAAGGATTCCAGGACTCTGCAGGTCTTACTCCATTAAAACTAAATAAACTAAAAAAAAACTAAAATAACTAAAAAAAACTAAAAAAACCCTAAACAAATATATTAACCTGCAGAAATACTGCTGCTCTTTAGCAATGTGTAATAAAAGTTGGAATACACAATTTTTTTTACACAGAAAAACAAAGAATATTTTTCCTGTTCACTGTTCACGTGATCAGAATCTCTTCTTTGTACACCTCCAACATCAACAAGTTAAATTAACTGACACTACAGGAAAATTATAGGGAAATTGTATACAATCACCCTTGCTTTGAAAACTGATTGTTTCACATTCCAATTGATTGGCCAAGCACTTATATCTCCTAGCATGGCCTTAGCATGACCTGTTAATGACAGCCACCAGCTAAATCACCGCTTGAGTTCTTTCTAGCTGAGTAACCTTGTATTCCAAGCTCAGCACAAAGCCTTCCATTCACAGAATCAGTGAGACTTAGAAAACCTGTCTTCTGCCAGTCACATCTTCGGTAACTATGGGAATGCTGCAATACTGGTTGTTGTTTAAAGCACAAAAATGACATAAAGAAATCACTTCGGAGTGATAATGGGCACAGGGGTGACCAATCATCAGTCACTACTTCAACATTGTGTGACTTTTCATTTAACTTCATTTAATGCACTTTCTGTGCTCAGCTTCCAGACATTAAAATTACATGGGGTGAAGGATCTGGTCTCTCATGTTGCACTCCATCAGTCTTTTCAACCATTGGAAATGTTATCTGTAATGACTTTGTTTTTTTCCTACCTCATTTATTAAAAAGTGTCTTGTTACAGGGCCAAAGGTACCCTGGGGAACCACACTGGTAACTTGTCCATTCAGTGATGGTTCCCCAGAAGCACCTATTGATGAAAACACTCTGACCCTGCACAAGGACAGCCCAGAATAAATGCTATATACTTGATATGTTTAAAATGTTTTTAGTCTTCCGAGTCTGACTGACTTTCAAAGTAATGTGCCCTAATGGCTCCAAACTTCCTGGGAATTGGTGGCTCAGTCAACAGTCCCTGCTGCTGATAATTTACCAGGCAACAACAATACTTCAGTGTATCGACATACTGCCATGTCAGTCTTCTGGTGCCTCACCAGCCATCATGATTTATCTGTGATTGATGAAGCATTGAAAGAAGAAGCTAAAGCACTACTCACAGAAAATTGCTGGATTTGATTAATTTTAGCATGGAACATGCTTATTTTCCTGTGTGGTAGCAGTGAAAATTGGTGAAGAAGTCAAACCTAACACAATATTTCTTCTGACTGAAAATCTCTCGAGATATTTTTGAATCCCAGGATTTGGAGATATAGTAAGTAGTTATGGAAATGTTGGAAAAATGAAATGTTTCTCTTTAGATATCAACAGAACTATAGTAATGGAGGACAGAATGGGACATGTTGGAGCTGACTCTGAAAGTGAAAATTAAGTAAGGTTAATAATGTTGTTCATCTGTGGAAGATACAGGATTATCTGTCAGAACAACTCCTGTTAATTAAATGAAGTACTTTTAGGATCATGTATTTGATGTAAACATTATTACAGAAGTTATTAATATGATAGGATTTTTTAAACTTTAGGGAGTTTGCACATTTAGATGGCAGTTTTCAGTAGACAATAACTTGAATATTCTGGCTGTCCTTGGAGCTGCAGACAGTTTGACGTTTTAGAGCTGTCAGTGCACTGATGTGTCCAACCATTTTAGCTGTCTATCTTCTCTTGCACCAAAGCTTATAAAAGACTGAAGACCTCATTTTAGATTACCAGACTAAATGAGAATAAATCTAATTAACTGTGCTAAGTATATAATATATATATTTTTTTTTAATGGAAAGAATGGAGGATCTAGAAAGATCTTTCCAATATTCATTCAGTTACTTATACACAAATGCATAGATTACATGACCTCAGTAATACCACAGCTGGAGTCATTTGTCTCAGCATAGTAGTGAAAAGGCAGTAGTGAAAAAACAGTTTTAGAGACTCTTTCAAGCTCCCCATCCCCTGGGGTTGCAAACATAAGCAACCAACCTGTTGTTATTTTGAAACTGAAAGCCTGCTATTATTGCTATTATTTGGGTCATGTATTTAACCTGCCTTATTTTGTGTTGTGCAATCTTTTCATGTGTATTCTATGTTTACATTACAAATATGTGAAAAGATTGCTATCAAGATTTACGGATCAGACTCAAAAGCTAGAAATGCCAGATTGCCAGTGGGGAACAGAGTCTTACTGATAATTGAACAGTATATATATGCCTTAGGAAACAAAATAATTTTGAACAGCCGTAATTCTGGAATTTCCCACATCTTCTGCAAGATAAATTCTGTGCTTAAGCATATTTACTAGTTGCTTAGTAGCTCCTGAAAAATTCCTGGAAATGTACCATTCTATTGTGAGGATAATTGACTGGGCGTAAAATGCTTATTTTAGTGGTAAATGAGCAGTGTAGAATGTGTAATTTATTTCATATATGTGGCAGATACATCGAGTGCTTTTTGAAATCATAACGAAAAGATCTAATAAAAAATATATTTATCAGTCAGATTCACTTCTTGAACAAAGTTTAATGTCAGATTTGATTAAAGTCAATAGTGGAGAACTAAGAAAAGCATCCACTATCCCCTGTTGCAAGGTTATCATAGAATCACAGGATGATAGAATAGCTTAAGTTGCAGCAGATCATCTAAAGATCATCTAGTTCCAACCCCCTGCCATGCGTTGGACTGCCAGTTTGTAGATCAGGCTGCCCAGGATCCCATCCAACCTGGCCTTGAACACCTGCAGGTTGCATTCTCCCTCAGTTCACTCAGACCGTGCTCTACACTTCCGTCCTTGAACTCAGCAGATTCCCCAGCCTTGGCTTCATTTAATTTTTTTTGCAAGAGCTGTTGAGTTTTCCAGCAGTTATGTGTCAGTATTCATACTAAAAACCACCAGAAGTGTCATTCTTTTCACTTCTCACCATATTTTAATTTCTAAAATTACCTCTGCTTATCATATCCAATAACACTGAGTTAAAACAGGTACCCAGTTCTTATCACCGAATACTGGTTAAATACTTTGAATTTATGGTATTGCTGCTGTTGCTTACTTGCTATGATTGTAGCAGTTCGGAGACATGCTTTAGTAGATTTGGCAATGCTAGGTTAATGGTGGGGCTCACTGATCTTGTAGGTCTTTTCCTAAATGATTCTGATTCTATGATCCTGTGATTCTCTAAGTAGCCCAATTAAAATTGTACTGCAGGAAAGAATTAATTCCCACTCTATTACTTAGTAATATTAGCCTGGATAGAGGCAAGGAGAAAAAAATCTTTAAAGAAGAAGAGTGTGAAGTATGAAAAATAAGTTTCTATACATGCTGAAATTGGATTCCACAGGATGCATCTTACAAAAATACCAAAGAGAGTTCTACAATCCTTTTATCTGTCACATTAGGCATAACACTTATGATTTATTGTGCTTGGGGATTTCTTTGATTTTTAATGTTGCATTTATCCAAACCAGTGAATAGTGAACTCCAGATGGATTTTTGTACACTCAATTTACATCTGCATACTTTAAATCCCATTCTGGTAATTAGCCATAGATAGTCAGGTCTATGATACATAAAATATTCCCCATGCTAGTCTACCTGGATCTGTTTATCTACTTTGAGTTTTTTTATTACTCAGTATCTTAAGTAGAACAAGGCCCAGATTTGGCCCTAACTCCAGCAAAAACATGTTGTTGGTTGTATCTGTAGCATCACCTCACAGAGTAACGCTTCCTGGTGAAACATAATCAGCATCTCACTGAGCCTGCACTGTGAAGAAGACAGAGTAAGAAGAGATTTAAGGATACAGAATGATATGATTGATTGTTGAGGTCTTTTTTAGAATGTTTTAAGTCGAAAAATTTGTTTTATTGTCAGAAGAGGGGGTACACAAAAAAGGGAGAAAAAAAAGGTTGGGGACAAAGGGAAATGAAAGGGGTTTTTGGCAAGCCTTCATAAAGGCTGGCATGGGGAGAGAGCTGATGAAATCACTGTGGGATGCACACAGTCAACTGGACAAAATAAAATTAGTAAAATTTGTCATCACAAAAAGTTAATCAAATTTTTCCAAGAGTCTATAAGCAATCAGAAAACTAACCCAAGTATATTCCCCAAAACAAGATTTAATCCACAAGCAAGTCTCCAATGGGAAGGTGATTTTTCAGTCTTCTAGATTTACTAAATCTCATTATTGTTGCTTTGCACTTAGAATTAAATATATAGCATTTTCAGGCAAAACTACTTGTTATATAAGTTACAGAAAGTTATCAGCTCAGCCATTTTTCCTGTTTGAACAGAAATCTCTGAATTCATCAGAACTCGATCTATTCCAAGACTATGTGTGCTTATGTGTTGTTGTGCAAGTACAGATAATTCAGCTGGATGTGTGCATACATTACAACATTTTTAAAAGCATCTCCTCCTGCAGACTAGAAAATTTTCTACTTGTATGTTTGCTTTAATTCAGCTAAAACTGGCTGGACAGCTTTGTTTGCTGTCCAGACAGTATTTCAATCCTGGCTTCTGCAGGGATCTCAGAAAACATACAAGACAAAATGAGAGGCTGCTTTTGCATTTTGTTGTTCACAAATTGAAATTACTGAAACTTTTATCAGTTGTTCCAAATTTTTATCAATCAGAAACTTTACAAATTTGGAAGAGCAAATTAAGCTGATAACTAGAGCTCTTCTGCAACCTTCTGAAATTCTTATTTATCTGAAAACAAATACTAAAATGGTCTCCTAATAGATACTATGCATTTCTGGCTCTGAATGAAGAAACAAAAGCTTATCAGCATATGGTGTTGCTTCATGTTCATGCCCTTGTAATTTCACCTGATGAAAACACTGAGAATCACATATATTTACCTGGCCTTTCTGCAATCAATTACACCTGGGTAAACTGTACATTAAAATGCTCTATTCTGACTTAATATTGTTTTATTCACCTTTTTCTATAGTTTAAAAGAATATACAAAACACCAGACTATGCTTGGATCCTGTGTCTTTAGGAGAAGAGGATAAACTTCAGGGCAATCACCACTAGCAGGAAAAGAGTTTTTCTGGCTTTTCTGTCTCTCCAGGCAGGAATTATATGAAATGTCTTCATGTCTTCCAGTCTACCATTTGGAAAATCAGCAGATGTGCATCCATAATCTATCTATCTGCTTCCACTATGAATGATAAATATATTTTACATTCATAAAAGGGGAAGCACATACCTTCAGCATGGCTTTTATTAAAAATTTAAAGACAGCACTACAGGAGTTGCTGGGTGAAAGAGCACAGTGCACGTCTCCTGTGCAACTGCATCCAAATCTGCACAGTCTGCTCCTCAGCACTTTCTACTTCTCAGGAGGTGGATGGGGGCGGTGGGGAAGAGCAGCTTCTTTGAAGTGCAATGCATTATTTTGGAGATATACTTAGCATAACTCTTCACATTGCTTTAAATTGCTTGTCACGATTTGGGGGGGTAGGGCACTGCTGGCAGAGTGCCACAGCCTGCTGGGCTATGCTGTGTTTGCCTAACAAGCCTCATAAGCTTTCATTAATGTTACATAGAACAGTGCATACAAAACTGCAGCGGAGGGTCTGTCAGAGCTGGTACATGTCTTGAGGGAACAGATGTACAAAATAAATGTTACGCAACAAAGTCACATTTGTGAGATCTTTCCAAACTTCAAATTTGCACCATACTACTGCATGTGTACAATATTGGCTCCTTCAGTCTGTTTGTGCCAGAAGGAAAGGAGTGCAAAGTAGTCATGGTCTGCCAGTATGGGAGATGTCTGATGAGGGATATACAGGATTTTTAAAAGAGAGAACAGCAGATCTGTAGATATAGAAATGCTCAACAATAAGACCAGTGAGAGGCTTCCACACAAGCAGTTTGACAGTGAAAAAAATCATTTGTAACATTTGCAAATGCTGAGCAAGCAGCATAAAAATGGAGGAAGTTTGCTTTGAGTGGATGGCTAGGGGGGCGTATATGCAGTCCTTTTGCTCTTGGTCCAGTGTAAAGAAGAGCACTGATGCTGCTCACCTGCCTCTTGGTGGCTCCACAGAAATTTTTGGTCTTGGCATGGCACCAGTCCATGTTTGCATGGGGAGCATCAAAAGCCTCCGCAGCCTGCTGGTTCAGCTGCTGTGCAGGGAAGGAGCCATGGTTGGCCGCTCTGGCACATGCTGCTTCTCACAACATGGGAGTTTCTCTGGTCCCTCTGGACTGAAGAACTCCAGCTTTGAGGCAGATGGCATCTCAACAGAATGCAATAATGAGGAAAGAGAAGCCTAGAGAAATAGAATTTTGCTAACAGCATTTTCTGTTTTCTCCATTTACTGTCCCTAAGCATTCCTATCATCTCCCGGCCATAGCAAAGCCAAGCTATGCTCTGCCATAACCTTCCCAATGGGCTTCTGAGTTCATTTTCACGCAGCCTGCATGCAGACCAAGACCAGTCATACTCATGCTGTGTTTTGGCAGCAGCACAATAGAGTGTGTCAGTTATCCCATCTGCCTCTGCGTCCATCCATACCAAGCACTTCTAACAAACACGTCTTCTCCAACTCATTATGTGTCATGCACAACCAATGACTTTCCAAGACAAGATATTAATAGGAAAGACCTAGCATTTTTAAGTCATGCATGCAGTACACTGAACTTGCTGCTGGTGAGATGTAGAGTGTGACAAGGCTCAGAAAAGCAAACTCTGAGCTTTCTGTGAAAGCTGTCCCAAGCTTGACACTCTGGAACACTTCAGCCTCTATTCAGTCCTTCACACCTGAACTGCTTGAGAGTCTGAGCATGCAGCATATGACTTACATCATAGTGGTTACATCTAACTGTGTAATAGTTGTTTTTCTTCTGTCTTTTTGAAATTTTCAGGGCTGGAAAAGAGAGATTTGTGTCTTTTCGTGTCTGCGAAACTGAGCTTTGCAGCTCTTAAATGTCAGGAAAGATTTCAGGTTTCAAGATTTTCAGTTTCCATGTCCCGGTTTTACAAAAGGGAAGCTCAGAGAGATGAAGAAGAGGAATCTTTGGTCAGGAGTGAGACACCAATCCTGCCCCACCTGGTTATAGAAGTGTTTCTAGCTAGCAAATCCAGATCTGGGGGGTGCATTGCAAACTAGAAAATCCTAAGTTTATGGACACCTAATCCTAAATTATGAGACACCTCTGGTCATTGGTGAAAACTTTTAGGGACTGAGACAATGTGACATAACTGGTATAACCAGTAACCAGTATAACCAGTAACAGTGCCAGATAGCCCATAATCTTTCTTTGGATTACAGTATGATGTACTTATACACTTATTTTGTCTTGTCTGTTGTTTTATTGGATTGCAAACACAGTTAACAAAAAATAAGCATTTAAAAGTATATACATAACAGATTTAAAGACCAAGATCCTTCCTAGCTGCGCCAGTGGCACAGCTTAGGATATAGGCAGCTTGACCTCTGACTGTTAGGGCTGACCTTCTCTAAATCAGCTTCCATGCAGACATCTCCTCTGTCTCTTCGTTAGCAATAGCTCCCTTTAGGGCTGTTGAGATTTGCTTTCTCTCTCTCCTTTCTTTCCTTGTTAAAGCTTCCTTCCTGTTCTCACTTGGATTTATATCTTTAAGGCCTAAGTCCTCTTTTCCTCCCCAGCTTCCAGAGCTGGACTGTAAAAGTGCAAGTGTCTGTATACAGCTTTGATTTTTCTCTTCCCTTTCCTCCCATTCCCACTGCCTTTCTTTTGTGTTCGCTTTCTAGTGCATTTTTTGGTTAACACTTCTCTTGTATTTTTCATATTTTAAAACAGTAAAATGTGATGAAATACAGAATTCATTAACTGTGATCTCTATATATAAACCAAAGAATTTCAGCTGACAATACTAATGGTGAATCTGGTGTCAAAATTTCTTTTTCTCAGACACCACTGCATTCTCCAGGCTCTGTGTCACTAGGTGTCTCAAGTGCTTTCCAGAAACTCTCCAGCTTCTTTTCTCCCCCGTTGCAGGACAGCAGCTTTCTTGCTGTTACATGGCCACAGACCAGGCTGTACTGCAAATGCACAGCACACAGGGCTGCCTGGGAGAAGGGAGTTCTCTGAAAGCCTGCTGTGCTTCTCAGTTTGCAAGCAAGTGGCAGCTCTGTGGTAAGTGTAAGGCTAGATTCCTTTCAGAGGGTGTAAGCTGTGTGTCCTTTTGGGTACGGTAGGGCCGTGTCTGTACTGTGAGCATCATCTGCCTGTCCCTGTGGCACCCCCTGGAGCTGAGGCCTGCAGGCTCCCCTCCCTCCTTGCTCAACCCAGGAGCACCCTCAGCTCTCAGCACAGCATGAAAGTTGCAGCCCTTGACATGAGGCTTATCATTTCAAACCTGGTGCACAGCAGCGCTTGGTAAATAGTCCCTGCCAGTATGTGAAAGTCTCTTGCTATCGGAATTAATCGGCTTGTCTTGGCTGTGATAAGTTTGCAGGTGCTGTCAAAGTTTGCAGGGGCCACTTTTGGGTAGGGGATGTTATTTGTGTATTGTGTCTTTCTTCCAGGAATAGCTAGTCCTGTCCTGTGCACATCGAAACTTCCCTCTGGTTATTTAGGAATAGTTCTTAAAAGGGCCTCTGCTTTTCTTTTCAAAATACACATTTTAAAGTGTTGGCTGGACACTGTCTCCTTACTTCTGGCTGCTGGCACATCGGTATTTATTTTATCCTAGATTTAGAAATAAATAAAAGCCTACCTCTTCACACTGACAGAAAAGGAAAAACAAACAAATGAAAACAAAACAGAAAAAAGAAAAAAAATAAAATAAAAATGAAACCAGAAGAAATCCAATTTACTTTGCTTTCAGATAACTTGATGGTTAAGTTCCTAAGCATCAGAGCACCTGATATTAATTATAAGCACTGAAATGAATGCCTGTCATTTGAGCACAGAGGTAATGTATTCTCATTAATAGTATCCAGTTACTGACACTTCAAAATATTGCCTATCAAAGCTTTCACAATGCAAACAGAAAAGCAGAATATATTCTTAGATCTGAGCTAGGTGAATTAAAATAAAATCAATTTCAGTGCATCAATGTATATTATTAATTTTCACTTAAAACCTTATCAAATGGTATTTAGCCTGAGTAACTCTAGTGAGGCTAGGTGCTCTAGTTACTGGATTGCACTGGATGCTTGATATCCTATTTTCATGAGAAAAATTGCCTGGCTAAAAGGATAATTACTATGCTAAATATTACTGCTCTTTCCTCTTTCTGCAAACAAAGCTGAATAGCAAAGTGACTGGTATATAAAATGTGTCTGTATATGGGAATAAAGAACTGAAACATTGGCAATAGGAAAGCTTTGCATTCAGTATGTAGTGTGAAAAGACATTAAAATATTGCAAATCAAAACACTCAGCTAAGATGCTATCTTTTATTTTATGAAGAGCCATAGTACATTAGTCAGCTTTGTGGGGAATAAAAAATGTGATTTAAAAGTTACACATTTCACCAGTACATAATAAGGCTTACAAGTCAGAATACAGCTTCTTTTGTTCTTTCCATTTTAATATAAACTCTCTACACGTGCAGTTTTCCTTCCTAGAACTTTCCAGCTGACTTTCTTTAAGGTTAAACATGCTCCAGCATTTATACGTGGGCTAGGAGGAATCTGCTGTGAGGAGCTAAAAGAATTTCCAGCATTATAACTTTTCTGTTAGGGATGAGCTGAGATGGAAGAATACTGCTTAGAGTTACCTGTGAAGATCCTTTAAAGCTCAGCCTGAAGAGAAGTCGGTGATCACTCCCTCCTAAGTCAGGCACATAGCCATGGATCGCTACTTCATTCTCCCAGGCTGATTAAGCCTTACAATGACTGTGGATGGTTATCAGGTAGTATGGTATTCAAAGCACCTTTTCCAGCATGCGAAAGAGTTTGTGTTCAATTAAACTGTCTGCCTGTGATGCACAGCTAATGTGGGCATCACTGTGGGACGTGCTTTCATAAAAACTTCTTCATTGCAGTCAGAATCTCCATCCTCAGGAAACAGAGTGGGTCCAATCCTTTTAAACTCCATTAACCTCAGGATTATCTGGAGACACACAGGCATTCAGCAATTAGGTCTTATATGAAACATATGCTATTTATTAAAGTAATATGTTAACAGTTTTATTATTAATCAAAATTTATTTGTAACTGTGTCCACATAACGAAATCCTCATGTAGTACATTATTAACATGCAGAAACAAGAGTTTAAATATGTTACAGGTAACCTTTACCTATAGTGCCTCGAACATGGATGAAATCATGCAAAAAATGACCCACTAAAATTGCAACCTTTTTTTTTTTTTTTTTTTTTTTTTTGTGATGCCAGAGAGAAAATGCTCACTGGATATTTGACATCTAATTTTCAGTAAGTCTGTTCTACCAGGAAAAAGAAATTGCTCAGGTTTTCCATGCTGATCTTTCTTTCCACCACATTGCTTTAAATATTGCTGACCATGTTCTGGCTGCTTATGCTCCACAATGAGAGGGGAGCGAACAGTTGTACTCTGATGCTTGTATTGTGCCAAAACACTTCCAAGGTGAATTTTGGGTAAGAAGTCAACTTCTGCTCCTATTTACTGTGCTATACTTCCAGACCCTCCTAACAGGTAAGTGCATTTTAAAATTATTTCTCCAAAGAGCTGCAGTACAGGAAGTACCTCTTCATGCATCCAACCATAATCTGACTTCCATAGATTTGCTGTGGTTGAAGACTACTGGACTTTGAGAGTTTTTGAACAAAAATGTTGGGTAGAATTTATTAAAACAAGAACCTACAGAAAATTCAACACAATTGGATTTGATTTCCATTGAACTCTTAAGTAGGAATTACTCTGTTCTGCCTTAAAATGATGTAAGATAAGTCATTTGTCTTTCATGATCTACGGTTTCCTACATACTTTCTTTGTTTCTTTGCCTAATGATTCATTTCAGCAATACGCTTAATCAATGTTTGCTGATGTTTATGGTCTAATGCTTACTGACAGCAGGTGCAGAAAAAGTAAATCCCCATCTGCATAGAAATCTTGCTGAAACTCAACAGCATGCTATTTTGCTGTAATTTTTGTAGACAGGTGATTTTTCATGGTACCTCCAGAAGGTCCCTCAAAGCTCCCTGCTGTTATTGCTATTTTCCTACCTGCAGCTATCACAAGTTACAGCTTTGTTTGCAGCCTTGCATGAGGTGCCATTTTTATGTGTACCTATTTGTTTTGTTTGATGGACTTTCCTTCAGTTTCAGTTCAGATACTGCAGTTTGCGTCAGGACTGATTTGGTAGACAGGTGGCCTCCTTTGAAATGTTCCTGCTGTTCACTGAGGCAAAGAAATGACATGACTAGATGTTAAAGGAGAAGAGATCCAGTGTCCTAGGGAGCAGACTTCTGAAAGTTTCATACAGCTCCTGGGAAAATTTGGTCGTTGATACTGCTTTTGCGAAGATATTTTTTTTCTTTCACTGCTGTTGGGTGGTAGTGTATCAGTAAGATGTGGTTAGGTATATTTCTCTATGCTGCTACCTAAAGGTGGTTTAAAACTTGGCTTATTGGTTTGAAGACTACATGCAAACAAGAAATATAACAGTGTGTTTCTAAAAATGAGGAAGTTTGTTATTCTGTTGCTTTTTAAGGCTCACGATTGCTCTCTGGTCCCATTTTAACAAAACCCTCAAGACATAGGAAGGCTTTCTTAACTTGTCTAAACTTTATTAACTTGTCTAAACCAACCTCAGGGGTTGGTGCTGGGTCTGGTCTTCAATGTCTTCATCAATGACCTTGATGAGGGGATAGTGGCCACCCTCAGCAAGTTTGCTGATAACACGAAGTTGAGAGGATTGGCTGACACGCCTGAAGGCTGAGACCTGGACAGACTGGAAAGCTGGGCAGAAAAAAACCAGATGAGGTTTAACAAAAGCAAGTGTAGAGTCTCACATCTAGGGAGGAATAATTGCATGCATCAATACAGGTTGGGAGAGGACCTGCTGAAGGGGAGCTCTGCGGAAAGGGACCTGGGTGTCCTGGTGGACGACAGGTTGGCCATGAGCCAGCAGTGTGCCCTTGTGGCCAAGAGGGCCAATGGCATCCTGGGGTGCATTAAAAAGAGCGTGGCCAGCAGGTCGAGGGAGGTGATCCTCCCCCTCTACTCTGCCCTGGTAAGGCCTCATCTGGAGTACTGTGTCCAGTTCTGGGCTCCCCAGTACAAAAAAGACAGGGATCTCTTGGAAAGAGTCCAGCGGAGGGCCACGAAGATGGTGAAGGGCCTGGAGCATCTCTCCTATGAGGAAAGGCTGAGTGAACTGGGTCTGTTCAGCCTTGAGAAAAGAAGACTGAGAGGGGACCTGATCCAGGTCTATAAATACCTGAGCTGTGGGGGGCAGAATGGCGAGGCCGGACTCTTTTCAGTGGTGAGTGGAGACAGGACAAGGGGAAACGGCTGGAAACTGCAGCACAGGAAGTTCCGCACAAATGTGAGCAAGAACTTCTTTACAGTGAGGTGACGGAGCACTGGAACAGGCTGCCCAGGGAGGTGGTGGAGTCTCCTTCTCTGGAGATGTTCAAGACCTGCCTGGATGCCTACCTGTGCGACCTGCTGTAGGGAACCTGCTTTGGCAGGGGGGGGTTGGACTTGATCTCTGGAGGTCCCTTCCAACCCCTACAATTCTGTGATTCTATAAACTTGGGTTTTTTTTCTACGAAAGAAACAAAAAGAGTATTGTTTATATTGGCTAATGATTTAAAAAAAAAAAAAAAAAAAAAAAAAAAAGCTAGAAGTCTCTTCATCTTTTTGATAAATTATTCTGAATAATTTGTGTTACTTTTTTCAGAAGTCTCAAAGACTTGCCCAAGATCTGAACCATGTTGTACATAATCTTCCCTCAAAATTACTAAACCCAAAGGAAAAATGGAACATAGAGGGCACACTCTTATCCACTGTGATAGAGGAACAAAGCACTTAATTTCTAGCCAGGTACAATCCCCTGCACCTTGTTATCACTTCATATTCTATTCCTTAGACTAAACAATCTGACTTCAAAGACAAGATAAAGCAACACATAAAGAGTTTAGATAAAATAAGAGGAAAGCTACACAGCATCATAATTACAGATTTAGTAAACAAAGCAATATGATGACATATGGGGAAAGTGACTATATAGAATGGAAAAACTCCAAATTTCATGTTAAAAATAAAACAAACAACCTCCCCCCCCACCCCCCTCAATAAAAATGTACATTTCAAAATATATATAGAATATGAGAAAGAACAATTACCGGTTAGGGAATTTTTTTGGTTGGTTGAAGAGCTAGGTTTTTAATGGCTTAACTGTATAATTCCACATACAGTTTGAAAATCTTCAGCTCTTTTATTTGATTTTCAGGTAGAAAAAAACTAGATAAGCTGAGCTACTGGTTCAAAGACATAAAATGAAAATCAGAAAATAATTAAACCAGGCCATGTGAGAATAATCTCAAAGCAGGCCGAAGCTAAGCCAATTGTAACTCAGGCTCAGCTGTGCCTATAGAACAAAGGCAAAATGCAATACAGCTGGGAAAAGCTGTAGGAAGAAATGCATTAGAACATTACCCATTACTGTATGGCAGAGAAAAATGAGACTCATTGCTACTAGGTTTGTCAGAAAAGCTTTTGGGTGAAAAATTAGCAACCAGCAAAAGCAAATATCTTAATGTCATTATTCTGCAACTGTTTAAAAGTAACTAGAAGATGCCCATGACAAATGTGGCATTGAATGCCAGCTATAACTGAAGCTTCATTTGTAACTTAGCAGTCTGTGTCAGGAATACAGTTAAAGAAAATAAATGGAAAGGTTACACTGCCAAGCAAGCTGGAGAGAAGACGTTGAATAGCTGGTATTTGTTAAATGTTCAGAGAGTTGTTTTAGAGCACTCATAAAATGCAGGATGGAGATACATGGAAATTAAATGAAATCTGAAAATAAAACATTTTCAGACCTTTTGTGCAAGCAGACAGAAAATTGTTCCAGTTCCAAACAAGAGGGCTGCACAGGGCAAAGCCCATCACTAGAGTGGTAAAAATTAAAATGAGATTTATTTCTGAAAAATAAATATTATGAAAGGTATCAGGGGAAAAGGATTAAGAAGTCAAAACAGCTCCTAATAACTGATCAGTCGTTCTCTCAGAATGCAGAGAACTTTCTGACAGCAAAATAAGCAAGACAATTTGTTACACTACAGGCAGATTTCATAGTCCCAGCTATGGAGCCGGAAGCCAAAATTTGTCTCAAAGAATATTAGTTTACACCAGGTTTCATTTTTCCATTTAACTTGCAAGGGAATTAAGTCTAATCCTCTGAAGCAAATTCTGTTATAAACATATGGGTTATAACAGCTTGCTAATTATATGACATGGATAAGAATTTCCCAACTCCACTTGCCACTGTTAAGGTAATTACATGCATTAAATTTTGCAAAATAAAACTGAAATTAGAAATCAGAGACATTCAGTACAATTCTCCAGTCTGCTTTTATTCAAGTAAAGTTTTATTCAAGTTTTTTTTTTGCTTTGTTTTGTTTTTTAAATTAAATTTTAAGGAAAACAGACTTGCCCAACTACATCTGATCCACATCTGTTATATCTGCCTCTAACACAAATATTTGGTAAGTGGCATTTCCTTCAGCATCTTCTTGTTGCTATTGCTAGTTTTCACCTTTGTATCTCCTTTTTCCCTATTGTTAATGCTAAAATTTTGCCTAGTCCCCTTCTTGTTTTTCCAAAATCATAAAATATGCTTGTCACACAATGGATTTTTGACATCAACTGTGAAGTTGAAGAGAAAAAAAGTTAAGATTTTGAATGAAGAATAAATTACAGGGAAATTAAAACTTGATCCCTAAATAATGCAAGTGAATAAGAATTAAAAAAAAACAAAAACAAAAACAAAACAAAACGAAAAAACAAAGAAACAACCAAAACCTATTTTTTAAGCTCTGGCATTTGAATTGGTTTCATAAGCCATTTCTATTAAATTAAATGCCATTACTGGTGGCATATTATTCATGCAGTTAATCTGGGAAAAAATATATAGATCAGCAGTGGGGAGAAAATAGAAGGAAGAATTTCTATGAAGCTGTTTGCAAGTAAAAGCACAAAATGTGCCAGCACAGATGAAGAGCTGGTGTTTTACTGTTTGATTCTTGTTAAGTAAAGTGTCTCACAGAGTTAATGCTTTTGCTAGAAGACACCCACAGAAATTCACAGAGGACCTGGCTTCAATACAATGGCATGTAAGAAACTCTGTAGCAACGCCTGCGAGCAACAAGGTCTGAGATTTTTTGCTTTGAGAGGCATCCCTTTGAGCATGAAATGAAAATGGGTGCCCTTAATTGTGGCATAAGGCGGTCTGCACCTTGACCTTTTGTCTAATCTTCTGGATTGCTCTGGATCACAAAACGCTGTGAATCAGCCACATGTGCCCCAGCAGATCTGACTCCTCCAGGTATGTGCATCACAGGCTTCTATCCACTCACACGGGAGCCGCAAACAACTTAATTATGACTTAATTTTAATAAGACAACAAAGACTAACAGAGAACCGGCTTACTGAATTAATTTAATAATTGTTCATTTATTGTTAGTCAATACTGGTATATTTTAATTTCCCTATAAACTGCCTGGTGTTTTATCTCACCTACTTGTGTCTGCCCAGTTGACCTTTTGACAGCATCCGTTAATAGTACGGTGGAATGTTGCTCTGCTGTGGCTTCTGAGTCTGAGTTAAACCGGTTTGGGTAGTGTAGCAGAATCAACATGTGTTACACCAAAGTCCTGGATGTTTACTGATTGCCTGATTCCTGTTTCTCCTGTCTGTTTACTGATTTCTGATTCTCCTGTCTGCATTTCCTGTCAAGTCAGCAACTGAAGTAATTCTTTAGCACACAGTAAACAGACTACTACTAATAAAACGGAATATGTGTTTTATGATCAGACCTCAGACAGTGGTAGATAACATGTCCTGTCCCCTTCCCCAAAAACATTGCTAGAGGGGAGTGAACAGGATATGGTTAATTTTGCTGTTACTTTTCATTGCTTCCTAAAAAGCTGCTGCTTTGTTAGTGGGTACCATTGGTTTGTTTGTGTGCCTGGAGTGGTGAAGGGGAAGGAGGGAGTAGGACACGTGCATCTGGGAATTTGTCTCACCTCTAATTGCAGCCTGATACTTAAAATGTGGAAGCTGATCAGTAATAGGCAGAAATTTGCAAGAGGGATTTGCCTCTGAATCTGTCAGTCTTTGGCCCTTTCCCAGATATTTTTAATGTGTCTCTTTTTAATATGTGTCTCTAGTTACCACGGCTTAGTATCCAGCAACTTTCTCAAGGATTTTTTAGAGATCCCTCCCCTATGTGAGATACTGACTGCAGTTGGTCCAAGCTATTTGAGTTGTAGAGATTACGTTGGT
Organism: Tetrao urogallus; assembly: GCF_951394365.1. Taxonomy (NCBI): domain Eukaryota; kingdom Metazoa; phylum Chordata; class Aves; order Galliformes; family Phasianidae; genus Tetrao; species Tetrao urogallus. Next base: position 54,212,025 of record NC_136816.1, on the reverse strand, counting down.
ATAGGAGAGATGTACACAACTGGTGTTTTAGTCGTGGTTATTTACGCATATAAAGTCAGTTCACCTTACTCTCAGTTTGACTGTAAATAATTCAATAAACCTTTTCTGTAGTAGGAGCTTGCTGAAGGGTAGATGATGCTTCTGTTCTGAATAAGACAACAAACACACACTTTCTTCCTCCTGGCTACAAATGGTAGCTGCTTTCATAATGTTTTTAGGATTCCCCAGTCCAGAAATACCTAGTATTTCCCTGTTCAGCATTCTGCCATCAATTGTTTCCTAGTCCACAGTTATTTAACTGTAATCAGAAAACAACTGATATCAGTTAACAACAATTTGTTGTTATCATACATAAGGTGAGCATGTTCACAAAAGGTTTCATCCTTTTTTATTACACAGGACATGCAAACATTGCAATCAACTGCATTTTAAGCCCAAGGCAAAGGCACTATGTAAGGCGAATTTCACTCTGTTTCCAAAGGGTTGTACACGCTATCAAACTGATGTTCATAGAAGGCCGTGGAGAAAATGTAGACCCTCACAATCTCTTAGCAGTCACCAGAGCAGTATTGTACTTGCACATTCCATTGGAGATTCCACCTGTCCTTGCCCACGCACTCCTGAATTGCTGCTGGCATGATCCCAATGTGCCTCCATGGTCGATGGATGCTGTAGCCAACCCAGAGGCACACTGTGGCAGCAGTGTGTGTATGCTTGCATAAACATGTACGGAACTGAGCTGACAAAGTTCCAGATTCTAGCACTCCTTCTTAAGATCCTGTACAAGCACAACCTGATCAGGTGAGCTTTCAGTCCAACTGTTTGATGAGAGAATTCTGGATATGCAAGATGTGGCCACATGATTCTTCATTTACTTTACTGCAAAACATGACAGAGATGGATTCTGATGACTATGTTAAACAAATGGTGATCTCAGTTTATTTCCTTGTGGCCAATGCTATCAATCAGAACCAGCACTTTTGCTTGTAATTCCAAAAGTGAAATGGAGATATAAAGAGAAACGTCAGTTTAGAGATTCAAGTTAAACAAGCTGGTTGATTGACTTGTACCATTTGCTGCATATCCTATGGATCATGGCTACGTACCTGTTTGGATGGAAGCAATCTAACTCATTTAGAAGACATTAATTCAGTGTTTGAACAGTGCTGTCAAAGAATAAAGGGTCACATATTTATCCTGGACTAGTGCCAAAGATGTTGAGATTTCAAAGATAGGTGTTAAATTGTCCTACCTCTTTGTCTTACAATACCACTGTAGTTTCAAAGGAAGATGCTGGAAAGGTACTGACAAGTTTCTGGTGAAAGAAAAATACACATCTGAAATATTTTGCACTGCTGTGCAATCTGTATTCCACCAAAACATGTATCTATGCTCTTCTGGTTTAGATGTGTTTCTTCCCTATACAGTGCTTAGGAAAGTAAAGCACTTACCATAAACTTCTCCTACATATAATGGGAATTCAATCAATAGAACAGTACTGGATGACAACCAGATATATTTTCACTGTCTCTTCTTCAGATTTTGAGGTGGCAAGCAGGAAAATACTCCTTTGAGATCTAACGCCTAAACCCTCCCTCAAGAATAAGTCAAATAGGACTCATTTTTCTCTTTCTAACCTGTTTTTTTGGAAGCATACAAGATCTACTGTTTTTGTTACTCAGGAGAACTCTCTTCTCTTAAAAGTCTGTTGCTACACAATAAAGCTGTCTAGGATACTTGTCATGGAAAGGAGAAACTTGTAAACTACTTCTTGATATGTACCTATGTTGCACCAGGGACATTATGATGTAATGGCCAATAGAGTGGCCAAAGGCTGTGTTGTCCTTGTCTCGGCAGCTTCTTTCTCTTCCTCGCTCTCCTCATGGTTCTTGAAGTCCTCAATGGATAACAGCATGGTATGAGCTGTGGTGGTGTGGTAGGCTCTGTTGGCAGCAGGCAAGAGGAGATACTCATGGGATACCTACATTTGTCTTCTATCTGACTGAGGTAGCAACCTTATTTTCTTGCTATCTGAACAAATGCTTTAGTTTCCCAGCTGTTAATCAAAAGACTGGGGGAAAGAAGAGGTTCTGTGGCTGCATTTGGAAAGAAAACTACAATAACTGCATTTTATGAAAACCTGAGCCACCAATCTTTACATTAAATAAGGCAGGAAAATTTGTCTCAGACAAATTCGACACTTCAGGAGATGCAGGCTAGTGTTAAAATTCCAGTCAGGTTCACGTGAGAGAGGTGGAGGAAACAGGGCTTGGGTAGAAAGATTACATCCAAAAGTGAGATGCAATGCCTTTTTCAGGTAAGCTCATTACACATTGTCCTGCTCTGCTCAGTGCCAAGCCTCCATTTTTATGGCACATACTTAACACTTGCTTTGAAAAAGCTGCCTGCCACTTACTCAAGCAGCAAATTCATAAAAAAAAAAAGTATTTTGTTGTCAATAGTTGCTATGTGCCTCTTTGTCTTGTAAAAAACTAAGGTTGCTCTTGCACACCATGGGACATAGGTAATTTGTAAGTGTGAACTATAGCTACTACCCACTGCATGTATAATTCAGCCTGCCATATATAAAGCAAGGAAGCAGAATCATTATTGATCACACTTTACTTAAGAATTCAAATGGCTAACACAGGAACTATACATCACAATGTTTTATTTCTGCTGAAAACTGAATACTGTACCACCATTTCTACCACTGCATGATTCAATAGGCAAACATAAATGCACATTTCACAATGCTTCTGGAACAATTTCTGATTGCAGATATATAAATGTATTACAGATACGCAACATGTGGCTTATACTTCATTTTCCACAGTGATGTTATTTCACCTATCTGGGTTTCACTTCAGAAGAAATGAAGTACTGCACGGAGAGGTAATGTACCTGGAAAAGAAAGAGCCACATATGTCTGTCCGCCTGAAGCAGGAAGACTGGACAAGTGTTTATTCACCTCTGCTGTTCTATGTAATCTCACAAAGTAAAATTAAGCCCTTGTTAGAGATGGTGCTGAATCTGCATGGCCCAGCTATGCCTTGGTGTTGGCTTCAAATTTTGAGGGAAGCCAAACAGTAACACATTTGTCATTGTTCTTTGGATTTAAGGACAACTAGTAATGCCCCACAAGGGAGTAAGCAGTCTAGCAATTGCGATGTCTGAAAAGTGGTTTCTACATATTCTTTACATTCCTTTTCCTGAAAAATATTGAATAACTTAGCATTTTGATTGCTCATTTCACATTTTTGACAGTTTAAAAGCTCCTTATGGAAAAAGAGATTACTTCCCTACAGAAGGTACACCCAACACCATGTTTCTGCTAAGCCTGCAGTGAACCAAAGCCTGAACCAGTAATCCTCACCGATTTACCTTGACATGGTCCTTCAATTCTTTTATTAAACTGCAGGACTACAGGTATTTCATGTGTGAGGACAAGTGCAAACACTAAGGACAGTCTGTGTAGTAAATTGGGTAGATATTCCTTTTGTTTCTAGAAATGTAGGCTTATTGTAACAAATCTTGAAATATATTGTGAAATAGAGCCATTCTACCCTCTTCCAGTTACAATGCTTTCTCACTAGCCCTGTCAAAACATACAAATTACTTAGCTAAATGATTTTGGTAGACAAAAAGGAAAATCGTGAGACCTGCACGCTAAAAAAATAGCCTAAAATTTTTAGTATTTCCCTTGCCACAGATATGTTTCCAGTCTCTGAAGCTTATGGTAGGTACAATGAATTATACAAGATGCCATATCACAGAAAAATAACAGCACCATTTATTCCCACAAAGCTGATGAAATGAGCAACACTTATAGTAATAACTCAAAAAATCCATAGAGTTATGGTAAAAAGTATATCGTTTCAGCTTAAACTAGAAAGGCCACTCCTCTTCCCTTCTACATAGTCTTTTTTATGCACGACACTTACTTTCAAATGTTTTAAAACCAAATAGGAAAAAGCCTTCAGATTCTGCATACACAGATGCAGAAATACAAAAATAAAACCTCACTGCAGAACTGAGCTCTGAACTGGCCAGAAGTCTCTCTGTTATCAAGTCAGTCATGTCCATACATCACAAAATCTGCAAATTGTGTTTGTCAAAGCACTGTTATTAGTTCATCTGCTCATATTGAAGAAAGTAGCGCAAAATTATATGAACCTCAGTGGAAAAGGATCTATGTAAAAAATAACAACTTTGAGCAGAGAATTCCTGTTGTGTTTGTCTGTAAGTAAGTTTGACTAAGAAGCCCTTGCCAGAAAACTGTTATTACTGTAAGAGAATAGAAGCTGGCAAGGTTTGGATGATAATTTCTAGATTTCTGTGGATGCAATTGTAGGGCATATTTGGAAGAAACAGACAATTTAGTGCTGTATGTTTCTCAGAATATGAATGGCAACATGCTGAAAGCAGTCAATTTTTTAAAAATTTTTTTAATTTTTTTGCATTCTGTGCTTGTTACATGCAAATAGGAGAAACTTTACTGTGATTGGTTAGAAATACTGTTTTGCAGAATGTTTTCTGATCTGTTTGTCATAGAGATAACTTGTTAAAAAAAGCACTGCTGAAAAATAGGTAAACTATCTCTGGATTCAGTACTGTTTGTTTCAGGTAGATTGGATGTGCAATTATCCTTCATTTGAGGAAGGGGTTGCCATAAATGCGAGGTTGCAAGGTTCCTTTGCCGAGATCACCTTTTAGCACTGAGATGAGCTTTTAGCTTTTAGATCACCTTTTAGCACTGAGATGCTATGTGGTTTTCAGTAAGAAACAGCATGACAACTGTGAGCCCTCATTCTTTGTTTTTTCTTAATCATTTGTAGTGTTAGTGATGTTAAAAATAATGCTTTGATACTGCTGCAACCTCCAGCCTTTATCTGTGATTGCTTAGGGGATTAGGCTGTGATTTAAAGTGTAAAGCATTGTCTGTTAACACTTGAGTCAGTTTACTCCCACCCGGCACAGATCTGCCCCTAGGGTCCCTTGAAGTTGTGAAACGCTAACAGGAATTTTCATATTCTTGCCAAGCAATCCTGCTGAAATGAGAAGCAACACAACTTGAGCCTGATTATGTGTTCATCTTTTGTACTTTGGTTTTGATTCTCAGCCCTTTCATGACACAAGCGGACACAGCTGTAGATACATTCTGTTCCTTTCAGGGATGTACCTAAAGTTAACTCTGTGGTTCAGTACAATTTTACCAAAGTTTGATCATGCACAAGGAATGATAGATCAAAAATAGATATTGCCAAGAAGGAAGGGCCTTGACATCTGTTTGAACAGTTAGGAAAAAAATGTTCATCTTGAGACTCCGGAGTGTGGCCTTCCAATGTGCATGGGTAATCTAGGTGAAGAGGTGACCTAGTACTAAAGAAATAAGGTAACAACAAGGAATGGTCAATATATGTGGGAATTTCAGAAGATACACCTTGTTTTTCTTTTCCGCTTCTTCTTCCTCCTTTATTTTCTTGACTTTTGTGCCGCATCTGGATGTTCTTGGTAAATATGCAAAAGATTATGATTTTTAAGTACATTGCATTGAAATTTCTTACACAAATTTGTACGTGCATATAACATTTGTGACACCCGTTTGGCTTCTTTCTATAGAAACAACGCCAAAGTATATACATTTAAGCATGAGCAAGGCATGTATGAGAAACCTGATATGGAATATGACCTGGCTTCATGGTCTCTGTCTGTTCTAGTTTGTACCAAAATGATCTGAAGACATTTAGCATCTATAGATGTAACACTGCAGGACTCTGGATTTATTTTTCATTTATGAGAGACAGATCTAATAATTACACAGTTTTCTAGGATGTCAGAATGACCGATTCTGTCAACATCTGCTTTGTAACACTGAGACGCGTACAGAACCCTGCAAGAGGTCAATGAAGAAAATCTGTAAAACTTAAAAGCTTTGTGACGTATGCATATGTATATATATATGTGTGTAATTGTGATATTAAAGCTCTGTGGGAGCTGACAGCAGTTCCTAGTTCCCAGGTCCAGGTATGTACTCTGGCTTTATCCCAGCTGTATATTTGGATGAGATCACTGTGTACACCCTTGTTTATTCACCCCTCAGAAACATGTCTTGGTATCTGCTGAAAGGAGACCCAACTACTTAGTCCAAAAAGAAGCCAGAATGCAGCTGTCCAAGTCCACATATTATCCAACTTGAGACAGAGACCATGAGTCTAGCACTCATGTAGTTATTTACTAGATGTGGTTATTTGGCAATGGAAAGAGTAAATGTTGTTCTTCTCTGAGGTACTAGAACCCAACAGCCTCCTGAAGAATAATATGCTTGCTTCCAGATGGTTGATGGCCTTCCAACCCTATCCTGGACATACGAACTTTAACCTTGTTTATTTGATTCTGATTCTTTAAAAAACAAAATCGTAATGCATTAGGGTTCTGTGACAGAGTTAGTCATAACTTGTTTGAGATTTGTGTTTTCAAAGTTGCATAATTCATTTATGTGATATAACATTGCTTATTTAAAAAACAAATGGTCTAATGCATACATTTTACAATATTCAGAACAGAATTTTGTCTGAAAAGACAGCGCTTCAAAATTTGTTTCAATGGGCATACTTATGTATGTATCTCATTTCCTTTTGCTTCCAGTGAGATTTGTCAGAGGGGACAGATTTGCATTGTCACAGCTGGCCAGCCAGGACTCCTGCTGAATCCTTCCCAAGGTGCCAGCCTTCCTGCCACCACTGAAAGGCAGACACCTACCCTCTGGTTCCCAGTGAACTTTCTGACCTCAGTTTTCTACTTAGAAAAGTTAAAGAATTACTTTACATCTCTTATCTTACTTAAGCTTTCTATTGATTTAAAGAATTATGCTTTAGTTATACAACACTGTAGGGTGTTTGCATTTACTACATGAAGTATAATAGTGGATTAATAGTGGAATACTTCCCTATGGAAAATGATTATAGGTTTTACCCTTCCAGTGTTGGAGTAAAATGTTGCAGGGATAGGAGAACTTACTATTGTTAACTCTTTAAATCCAAAAGTATCAGCTGAACTGAAAAGTTGGGTCATTTTTTCATTCAGTAAATTATCATGACATAGAGTTGAAAGATTTGTATCCTTTCCAATGCTTCTTGAGCTTTGATGTCATTGACTGTATTTTTTCTTTTTTTAACAGATCAAGCATTAAATCATTTGATTTGTCTGGAATCTCATTTTGAAAGTCATTATTAAATCCATCAGGACCTAGAGCTGTGTTAGAATGATTTAATATCCTTAAAGTTCCTCTATATTAGCTAGCAATCCTAATTATAACATTACATGTACCACAGTGACAGAAAAAATGTAACACATTAAAATGATTATAAATGGTTTTGAAAACTTGAAAATATTCATTTTAAAAAGGAGAAAATGTGGCTGCTAAAACAGTCTTTTAAAGTACTATTTTAGATGTCACAGAACCTCTTTTCATTTAGCTGTTGATTGCATTATTGGAAACAATTACTTATTTTAAAGGGATTAAGACAGTTTACTTGCCCTCTTGTAAGCATACTTCAGAGTGTATTGTGTTGTATATGTATGGTGATAAAAGAACTTTAAAATCTGTAGATGAGCTAATGATTACAAAGTTAACAATTACATGCATTATGATTATTAAAGAACAGATTCACATGGTAGGTTATGTATCAAATATTAATTGTGTGGGCTTTTTTTTTTAATATTCCTTTATATTTGCTTGCCTTGTGGATGATCTCAGATCTGGCATATCTCATTAAAGCCCAATCTTTACAATGAGCATAGCATTATTAAGTTTTGCCTGGCATTTTCTGTGACATTTACTGCTTTAAAGTGGGAATTTCATAAAGAATTTAATTTATTGTTGCAGCAGTTCTGTGAGTGAAGTAGATTTTGTCTTTATTCAAGAGGAACAGAAGTTTCAACTGCTAATGACACACTGATGTGCTGAGCTTTGATGAAGATGCAACAGGCCAGCTTTTCAAAGTGCCTCTAAGGCCACTTTCAGTGGATCTTTCCTACATGGCTTTTCATGAGTATTATTAAGCTTTGTTCTGGGAGAAGGAAAAAAGAAAAAAGTGATTGCATTTTTCCAGGAATTCCTGTGTGGTTTTTTTTTGATTTTGTTGCAAAGTATTTTTCAAAATTTGTTTTCCAGTATCTTCCTCATAGTAAAACAAAGGACAGTAGAACAAAGTTTAGGTTTTTACAGTTTAAGTAGGGCAAGGTAGTTAAGTACAAAGTAGTGCGAAGTAATTAACTGACATCAAGCAAAGAGTATTGTAGTTGTTACATGTGCATTTCTGTTCTTGCACAGCTCTCTGGGTTTCCATTATACAGCTTCATTAGATTGCTTTTTTCTTCCTGTAGCACTCTGTTTTGTGGTTGCTTTATCAGTCTGAACACATTCTTCAGCTCCTGTTACAAGTAAACAAGGCACCTACCTGATTATCTCATTCTCCACTTAAATCCAATTAGTCCCTGGATTACTGCCTCTCCGTACATTGGATGGGGCAGTCTTTTTGAAGAGGCTGGGCGCTGAACATGTCATTAAAGATCACCATACATGCACACTGACAGAGGCCAGCAAAGGTTTTGAAGGAAACCTCTGTTCTGATATTTCATAAATTTGGAGTGCTTAACCATGCAGCCATACTGGGCAGCTGGGGCAGGCCGACACAGAGGGCAACCAGCCACAACAGGAGGCTAAAACCTCACACAAAGGGTTCACTGTGGCTCTTTGGTCTCAACCTGGCTGCTGGATAGAAGTACTAACAAGGAGTTTGGGATTTGGGGATTGCATGCAGGTTATACCAAGGGATACATCCCAGTGTCTATGGTCTGTAGCAATTTTTTTTGCTCAGATATCTTGCTTTTCTTTCTTTTCAACAGTATCACCTTGTGCTCTTTCCCTTGCAGTGAAGACCAGCCTTCCTCTTCTCCTACTCCTTTCACTTCCCTCCAGTTTGGGTCTGCACACCCTTTGCTACATGGATTTGGTAGTAACAACCATGAAGGCACAGGAGAGATGCCCCACAACATTTAGCATTCTGAAAAGCAGTGTCAGGAAAGGCTTCTCTCAGCCTTCATGACTCTCTTACGCTTCGGCGGAAAGCACACTCATTTCAGACAACCTTTGGGTGGTTTATAGCGTACAGAAAGACGTTTTTATACTGGTCCTGAGTGAGTTAAAGTATGTCTATTGCCAAATTTGGCTCGATTCTCAATGTGATGCTAAAATCACACCCCTGTCAGCAAAGTGATCCTCCCACCAAATTTTGTTTGTCGTTCTAGATCATAAAAGCACAAAAGCATTATATTGAACAGCTGTGAGAATTTTTGTGGTGGTTCAACAATGGATTAACCAGCATGCTATTCTTGGAAAGTTGGAAAGCTGAATTATTTTGGTTGACAATTCCACAATTAAAATAACGATAATAAAAAAATTCCAAAGCTACACTAACAAAACATATTGATTACAACCTCAGCTAAACTGTCACCACAGAAAACTTTTTTCTTGAATAGGTTGCATAATTATAAGCAGTTCAAGACAGATAGTTACAGTATTGAAAGTGTTGGGCAATGCCATGACCACATTTCAATCTGGTATAAAGAGTGAATCATTCTTTCAGTATACATCCCTAGTTTTGACATACTTCTTAAGTTGCTTGTGTTGGAAAAGCTTACGCTGTGACAATGATTCACACAGGCAGCTTTTTTATTAATGTATAAGATTATATTTTCCAGTCTGAATGGTTTTACCATAAATCTGAGCTCTGGGAATCAGTGCATCCCCTACCAGAATCATTAATTACCACGAAGAAAAACTATCACTGGGGAGGCATAAACTCTCACACTTAATAAATGAAGGCAAGTTTGTTTAAGTGCTTCAAATTTATTATGTTGTTGCTGAAAACGGGCAAGAAAGATGAAATACGACATATGCAAAGATAATTCGGAGCATGAAAATCAATACTCGAAGAAGAGAAAGGGGAAGGGAAGAAAGGAAAGGTAATACACTAAGAAGGTGCAAATTATTGGCCATCAAACTTGTTGATATTGAAACTGATGAATTATGAAATGAACTACAGAAATTGCATTTATACATATGAGTCCTGCATTCAAAATACTGTTGTTATTGTTGTTGTTATTATTTTTGAAGCTCCAACTAATTTTTGCTTGTGAAAAAAAATTGAGAGTTCGGTTGGGTTTCCAGAATCTAGAATTATCTCCTTGGCTCTGAAGCCATCTGGCATAGCCATTAATTTTTTCCACAACTCATATTAGCCAAATGTGCAGTAATGTCTAATACTTTCACAGCCAGCTGCCTCAGATTAGCTTCCTACATAAAACCAACCTGATTTCAGAAAATCTGTATGCCTCTCAGGACTTTATGTATTTTTTTATCAGTCTGACTTTCAATTATTATTCTTTTTTAAAATCTTTTAGAAGTATTTACCATTGCTTACATTCTGGAACACAAAAATAGTATTGAATTTTTAACACACAGTCTTTGTACAAGCTGAAAGTTTCCTACATCCCTATTAATCGGTGTTTTTCTTTTAAACTGTCAGGTACTGATATAAAATATTGAGTATCGAGATTTTGGTAGTAAGCGAATCTAAGAATATGGATTCATCAACTTTAGCTACCAAAACACTACTTTCAAACACATTTTTTCAGACCTAACTATTGTCGTATTAAACTACTAATTAGGCAGATACAATATAGAAAAATAGTTGAAAAACTAATACTATTTTTGTCAAAGTACCAATGGTTATAGAATAGTACTAAAGACATAATTAATCCATCAACAGATCAAATGAAGACCAAATTTTTGTCTAGAATCCACTGAATTAATGCTTTTGCTTATTTCATACCTTTCATAAAACCTGGTCAAAGATCTGTAAGATCTAGAGACCAAGCATCCCTTTTGATGACAACAAGCTGACAGTACAGATAAGGTAAGCAGGGAATCCAGGCAGCTTTAGAAAACCTTTGTCTCATGAACATGCTTATATAATAGTGGGAATGATGGCTACAATGAGTTTCTTCTTTATTCAGTCTCCCCTAGAAATATAATTGAAAACTCAGTTTTGATACAGGGCAGGAAAGAAATAAAGTCAACCAAAATAAGAATGATGGGAAAAAGAAAACCAAACCCCTCTGTAACATGATTTTACTTTGTAAATTTAAGTATTGAAGGATGTTGTTTTTTGCTATTAACATTCATGGCAAAGCAATACAAGGAAACAAACAAACAAACTCCCGTCCCCCCCCATCCCCCCCCCCCCAAAAAAAACAACCAAAAAAACCCAACAAACCAAACCAAAACCCACCCTGAATTGTTTTTTAATTCTGGTCAACTGAGAAAGTAAAAGTTAACTTTCAAATAATTTACTATATACATAAGGTACATGCACTAAAAATCAAATGCATCTTCCCAGATTTTGTATCATGACATTTTGAGTTTGGGAGAAGATGGTCGTAGTTATTAATGGGAGAGAGAACAAAACACACTGCAACTCAGATATATATATATATGTTCAACAGAGACTTAGCTTTTATTCTTTCTGTGAGCAAGGTTCATACAATAAACAAAACTATAGCACAAATATAGTGTGGTTCCATTTTTAGGGCTCCCACACAGTAGTTGATTTCTCTGAGAAAATCACAGTTTTTCTCCAAGCACAGCGCCTGCTCTATTTAGGAATTGTGAGGCCTGGGATGAGGGCAGGGGGAGCTCAGAAAAACCTTGTGGGCTGCCCCAGACCCATTTCTGCCTCATTTGTTGCCATGGAGCTTTGGAGAGCCTGACAATTCAGGGCAATCACTGGATCTCATATTCATTCCCCATTTCCATGTTGATTTTTAAAGAGGCTCTGGCTAATGTCTGACATGAAGGATTTCTGTCCAGAAACTCAGTGACCTATACCAACACTGTCAACTAGGCCCTTAGCATTTAAGGAAAGGATGTCGAATAGACAGCTGAGGACTTCTGCACCCTCCCAGGAAAGTCCACCAGCCCCGTGAGCCTGGAAAATCAAAACATTTCTCAACGTAGGGGTATAAGTTAGGTTTACTTTATTTCTATTGAGCTAGAAGTTAAAGCATGGTTTTGCAACACTAAAGAGAGTGGTCAGAATACAGCACGGAATGCAGCTATGCTGCTCTGGTTTATATTTAGTGTTCCATAGCTGCCTCTCAGCTGGACCATGGCTATGGCTGGGGGTCTCAAAATAAAAAACAACTCCTCAATTCTCCCTATTCTATCTGCACCTGGAGTTTTGGTTAGCTCTAATTTCCATCCTGTGCCTGAACCATACGTTCCTGTCTCTCCGTTGTCATTGATAGACACTAGGATATTGTGTGGTAAAATAAGAAATGCTCATTTCCTTCCTCCTCCTCTGGTTGCAGCACTGTGAAGGAGCAATGGTAGCTTTTGTTAAAATGTGTCGTGTGAAGCAATAGCTTTTCAACAATTTCATGGGCATCTTAATATTGAATTCTGTATTAAAAATAGACTCCATAAAGCAGAGTGTGAATTTGAAAACAGGGCTCTTCAACTGAGTAATGTTCCTGTTGTGTGCCAGTTGGTAACAAGCATGTGCCAAACTCATGCTGTTCTTCCCTGCTGCTGGTGCACTGCTATATGCCTCTGCCACACATATGTTGTGGAGGGGAGGGAGAATTTGTGGAACGCTCCTTGCTCAAGGGTTAACCATCAACAGAACTAATACTTCTGTCAGCCGGACTTTATATCCTTTCCAGTTCAGGATATGCTCAGTTCTATGCTATGAAAAGGTCTGCAGAATTTACTGCTGGTACATTTCTGTGTCTGAAGTCAAATTAAGACAGTATCACTTCTGCTGGCCCTTGACAGTGCACCACCTGACAGCCTCAGTGAACCTGCCAGAAGCTGAGAGCAGGGGCTTCTGATGATTAGTCACAGTGGTACGAACCCACAGCAATGCCTTGAGGGGGACTTATCAGTGGGGTTTGCTTCCCCCTTTTCCCACACAACTTTGACTCCCTATGATACATAATGGCCCAAAGAGTGTTGGGCATAATTCTTGGTTTTTACCCTGGAGGTACGAGAACAGTAAATGTCAAAGTGTAAACATTTGCCAGAGGTTTCCTCTAAGCGTGATATCCTGCAGGTCTCCTGACAGTGATTCATGCACTGCTCATGCAGCTCCTCAAGTGCCAATTATCAGGGAAGGTGTCTTTAGCAATCATTCTGTTCAGTCCTGATCACATTATCTCTAGCTGACAAGTTGGTAGCACTCCGTGGACTTGATGAAAGCACCTACAGCAGGTGGAGGCCCATGGCAGCTATTTTTTCTCCCTTGGCAGGGATACCTTACATCTGGTAACACAGTTAATATACAATATGTTATGTTTTTCTTGGGCTTAGTACATGTTCCACTGGCTATTTCTGTTCAGGCAAGCACCTACTGTTGCAAGGATTTACAGGGTGGCATGACTAGCCTATTAAGGCCTCTTGAGATGATCTGCAGCTCAATAAGCATGTTCAAATGCCCTTGCTTCATGCTCCGCAGGTGCCACAGGAAGTAAACTGTGCTTCGCCTTCGTTGTCATAAGAAGCTCTTGAAAGGAGTGAGAGAGACTGAATTGATTCTCTTGGGAAGGCATGAAGTGGCTTCTGCTTCCTCTGAAGTAGGAAATTCCCTCCATCCTATGGCCTAAGAGGACCCTCAAATACAAGAAGGGACTTCCAAGCCATGCTGTGTGCTTGGCAGTGCCTACTCTAGCCCACAGTCAGTTGTGGTTGTTTTATCTGCTTCTGACCCATTGCTGTGCTCACCATCCATGCCATGCATGCCAATAGGTTGTATCTCACCAAATGAAACCTTTTGAATTCATCATATTGGATACTGCTTGAGAGAAGTACTATAGAAACAGAACTTATCAAGTAAAAAGGTAAGATGGTCTTCAAGGCACTATTGTATGGGTTTTCAGTAAATCTGAATTCCAAAGAAAAGCACTCTGATTTTCAGGAGGAACACACTTCTGTTGGCCTACTTTCTGTTAGTACTTCTGCCACACAGCTTTTTTTTTCTTTTTTTTTTCCAAAGGTAAGGCAGGAACAGAAGTGAATGAACCACCTCTTACAGTAGGAATGTGCTAATGAAACATTTATACATCACCAGAGCAAAAGTCTGGAATTAAAAATTGAAAAGCCTATTCACATTACACTTTGCTTTCAGGATTGGCACTAATTGGCAATAGCACTGGCAGCCTCCACAGGAAGGGCAAGAACTGAATGAGCATACAGACCTACTCATCCAAAGAAGGGGTGCTTCCAGGTCACCTTGATGCACAGGTACTATGCAGAGGGAAAGCAGCGCGCTGCTACTGCTGCAGTGCAGCTCCTTCATTCGGAGTGGCCTGCACTTGGCAGAGCTGTCGGTCGTCTTAGGGGAATTTCTCAGGTTCTAATCCCACTATGAAAATGTGTATTTGAAAAATGCTTTTTTTTTTTTTTTTGAGATGTCAACTTTGGCGTATATGCAGAAATCAGATTGAAAGGAGAGTGTTGTGAGCAATGTAAGAGAGTCTGATGGAACCCTGTCTAGTTATACCTAAAATGCAATGATTTGAAGAGGAGTAATGCCATTGAACTATGTTATAGTTACTTCTATTTTTTTGCATTTGACCCATTTGAGTTGTCTTCTCATGTCTTCTCATGTTTTCTCATGTCATGCCTCATAGTCAGAGTTTTGCCATTGAAATACATCACTTATCAGTGACAGTTAAGTACAAGCAGTGCTTTCACCAGAATAGAAAATGTAAAATTCTATACTTGCAGCTTTTAGCTTTAGCTCACAGTAGCAACTCAAGGCAGCTCAGCAGCAATCGCATGTTTAAGGTAATGCCAGCAAAGCATGCTGGCACAGTCTATAGCCAGGGCAGAACAATATTTTCTTGTCTTAGAACTCTGGGAGTGATATTACAAATTTTGAGTGCTTTCTTGGACTTCAATTTATGGCACATATTGGAGCAGCGACTACTCTGATATATGCCCTGCTGCCTCCAGATTACAGGGGCTCTTCTGGCAGCTGGTAATGGCTACGCAGAAGCACTTCAGCTGGGCACTGTTCTCTCCAGTCTTGTCTCATGCAGGAAGAGAAAATGACAAAGATCTGCAGTGTTGCTTTTTGCCACCTGGCAATTTTCTTACACATTTCAAACTCACAGGTAGGAAAGTAAGCCCGTTATTTCTGCCATAAGAATGACAATGAACTGGAGGCTGTAGGACAGGTGGAAATGAAAGGACCCAGGCACTACAAGATAGTCCAGCTTTTGTAGGTGTGTGAGTGATGTACAGAACCTGGCGTACTGGGTTAGATCTTCTGCATGTTGATACATGTGTTACAGTTAGGATCAGAGCAGAATTTTTCTGTAATTAATTCAACCATTATTGTTATATTTTCAGTGTGTGTTTTGTGCATATAGCTCATGTTCTCCTTCCACTACGTAAAAGTGTTGACAGATTTCTGGGTCAGATTCTGTCCCAAGTGACTGTTCTAATCTTCTTACCTAACAAATTAGCCTTTAGGAATTTTAAGGACCTGAATTTTAAGGATCTGAACAATGACAAGAAACCACAGAGAATTATCAGCATGGTTAGAGCCTGCTATCCCAGATAAATCTTGTTCTGAGCAGAGGACTAAGATCTGGGGAATTTTATAGTCATTTTTCCGCCCAGTATCCATATAGCCATAATTCCTAGAGTCATTATAACATTATTATTTTTTTCCATTTACCATCTGGGAATTCTGGATAACGGTCAAATAACAAATCTGAAAAAGGGGACAGTAGTTGTCTTCTGTTTTCCTATTCTCATTATCTACATATTGTGTTAATTAGAACACTTCAGTAACTACTCTGAGCTCGCATTTCTGTAAAATGAAGATGATATCTGCTCTACAGCAATGTTTTGGGACTTCATTCATCACCAAAGCACTTAATCTGTTTTTATTCCACTGCTGGATTAGCCCAGGGGACCCTGGGCTGCACAGGCATCAGCAAGCAAGGGGCTGGTGTGTGTGCACATATATATGCTGTATATGCACATACAGTTCTAGTACAGCAAAAGACCTTTGTTATCATTATAGACAACTCAGGTGTCTACAGAAAAGAATATTTTAAAGGAATATTTAAAAACACTAATTGAAAAAATGTCAGGGCAACCGTTGAGGCCCTTAAAGATGAAGGTGTTCTCTAGGGACGACTTGCAAAAGCTTCCAGGTGCCTACCTCCTATGATCTGCTTTGGTGTCACTGCCTTTGAAAGCCGTCCACAAATCCGAATGCCAATGTCTGTTTCAAAGTCAAACCCCCAAACGGACCTCGTTCGCACCAAGACGCCAACGAGGTATCTCGCAAGCGGCACCAAGCTGGCTTGAGCTGCAGGCAGCTTCTTTTCCGTAGGCGCACTGGGAGGAGAAAGCCCTACCGCCGTGCGAACACCTGCCCCTATCGAAAGCCGCAGAGCCCGGCCAGCGATCCTCCCCCTCAGCCGCGCACCGCCCGCACAGCCCAACGCTGCCGCCCTCGCCCCCGCTACCTGCCGGCCGCGCCGCACCGCCCGCACCGCACCACCCCGCCAGCTGGCTCCTCCCGGCCGGCCCCGCCTCCCGCCTCCCACCGCCTCCCGCCGTCCGGGGGGCGCCGCGCGCCTCGGTCGGGCTCAGAGCAGCGCGGCGGGAGCAGTGGGCGCGCTGGGAGTCCCTGGCCATGGCGGAGAAAGTTTCGGTGGCTGCCGAGCGGCCGCGGGCCGCCGGATCCTCTTGCTCCGGCTCCTCCTCCGGCTCGGAAACTCTGTCCGAGGAGGGAGAGCCCGGCGGCGGGGCGGCGGCGGCGGTGGCTCCCGGCGCGGAACGGGCGAGCCGTGGCGGGCGGGCGGACGAGGACGATATTTCGCTGGAGGAGCGCGATGAGGAGGTGCGGGGGTGAGCGGGTGGGCACGGCGTGAAACGGGACGGGGCGGCTGCGAGCTCCGGTGCCACACTCCGCAGCTTCGGCTGCTGCCCCGGCCTCTTCTGGCTGCGGTGCTGTAGCGAGTGGGCTTGCGGCACTCTGTATATTTTTATTTTTCATTGCATATATATATGTATATATATATATGTGGTGGGGGTGTGTGTTGTTTAAGGCGATCCTGTTGATGCTAGTGTATCACCTTTGGGTAGCGTTACAGTAGAGCAAACTCCTCAATGTCAGACGGAAGTGATGGGCAAGGCTCCTGAACTACGGTAATCCTCTTAGGAGAGCTAATGACAGCCCATGGATTATTGCAGAGCTCCGTGGGTGATAGATCCGTACGTGATAGCAGCTCGGTGTGCTATGCCTCTGCTCCTCTCCTGGTCCTGCTGCAACGTCGTGTAACACACGTTTGGGAAAAAATTCCCAAATTCAAAAGCCTATAATACAGCAAAATCACCCTTTTGTGTCTGAGACAGCATTTTTATTGTGTTTGTGCAGTATGCATTCCTTAAGGGTATTTCTTTCCACATCCTCAGACCACACGTTGTTCTGCTTGGCTGCTGCTTCCCATTGCCCTTATTGACCACCCCATGCCCACCTCAATGCAGGGCAGAGTTCCCTCTCACTGTGGACAACTTTTAAGTTTCCTTTTTGGTGATATTTCTTTATTCACTGCCTTCAAAAGGTTGTGCAAAAGCTTTTTCAGAGACCCTGGCATCTTTAGCGGGGTGCCTGCAAGCCGCAGGCTGAAGTTATTTGTAGCCTGTTTGGCTGTGGTTGCTGGGAATTCTCTCTCCACAGTAACGAGTTGTTGATGGAGCTCCTGTTCCTTACTGCACCCACTGGTGCCACCTCTGTTCAGTTAATACAGCTGTACAACAGCATGGTGATGTGGATCTGAATAAAACTGTCTTTATCCCTCCTTTTCCTTTAGATATACAAACTTCAATCAGCTTCCAGCCATAAAGGGTGGAATTTACAGCGCAGAGCATTATTCACGGTAGTAGTGGTAGAAGAAAATATGAGCACATATAAACTTTGTTATTGCCATTTTTTTTCATAGAGCTGTGAACTTGCTTTATTCCTCAGACAGCAGAAGCTCTGTGGGTGATGTTGGGATGCTGCTTACTGTTAGGTAACTAATACACCCAACTTCTCAGCAGGTCTTGCACACACACAAGAGGTTGTGCTCACCGCAGTGTGGTATTGGCTGGTTGGGCGTTTGGCTGGTGGGTGTGCACAACGCTGTGTGGAACACACAAAGGCTGCCTGTTTGGTTAGAAGCTGCTGGCAGGCTGGTTAACTTCTGGGCAGGACTGGTTATTTCTCTGTGTGCTTTGGAGATGAGATACAGGCACCTTTTGAGCTGAAAGTACAAGCATGATAAGAAAGAAGTCAACACTGAATGCATTGGAATTGGCAAATTCTGCATGGTCAATGCAGAGATGCCTCATCTGCAGTTCATGATACTGGAAGAAACCAATATAAACTCATTTTAATGCAGTGGAGAATCACAGAATCACAGAATTGTAGGGGTTGGAAGGGACCTCCAGAGATCATGGAGTCCAACCCCCCTGCCAAAGCAGGTTCCCTACAGCAGGTCGCACAGGTAGGCATCCAGGCAGGTCTTGAACATCTCCAGAGAAGGAGACTCCACCACCTCCCTGGGCAGCCTGTTCCAGTGCTCCGTCACCTCACTGTAAAGAAGTTCTTGCGCACGTTTGTGCGGAACTTCCTATGCTGCAGTTTCCGGCCGTTTCCCCTTGTCCTGTCTCCACTCACCACTGAAAAGAGTCCAGCCTCACCATTCTGCCCCCCACACCTCAGATATTTATAGACCTGGATCAGGTCACCTGGATCAGAATGGTTGTTTGGGATATACAACCTTATTTCCCCTTTCTATTCCCCCCTTGTGGTTTACTTCATTATCTGATAAACTTGTTTTTGTTTGTTTTTTTTGTGCTTTGATTTTGCCAGTCCTTCTATTTTGGGGTAATAAGTACTTGCAGCTGAATGCTCGCCTGCTTGCAGAGCCACCTGACAGATCAGCCTGTGTAATCATAATTTTTTTATGTGTGCAAAGACACCAAAAGGCGTTAGGGTGCAGAAATGAACCAATATATACTGATTTAAAGCTGAGATATCATTAGTGTTACCTGTGCACTGAAACTTGTGAGGGAGTAGTGAAAGACAAGAGTAAAGTTTGAGATGAGCAATGCAGGTGGTTTCAGCCTTTGTGTGCTGCTTGTCAAAAGCTGAGTGTTGAGAGTTCTTGAACATCCCATTTTCACATAGACATCTCACAAATTACCACCAGAGAATGAAAATGTGAGCATCCTGTCCAGCGCTCTGTCTTCTGAGTACTTTTGGTATCGCGGAGCTTCAGCACTTGGTCCTGCTGTCCCAGGCTTCGTTTCTCCTCTTGGCCTGTCCTTGCTGCTGCTGACAGCTTAGTAGAAGTCTCTTGTTGCTGCTGCGCGGTATCCTTCGGACAGCAGTGAAACCAAGTGTCCCAGTACTACTTTCGCTGCTATTTCAGCCATCAGTATATTCTTTAGAACCACAGTGTATAGATTTAGTTTTAAAATAATTTTAAAATGAGTAATCAGAAAATGTGTTCATTTCCCCATACACTTCATGTGCTGTTCCAGTAGAACTATTTATTCCCTGTGACGCTGTATAATAATACTCTTGACAACTCTGACCTTGCCTCCTCCTAGACCTTTTCTTCAGACTAAACAACTCCAGTGCCTTTAATCTTTCCCTATTGCATGTGTTTTCAGATATCTGATCATTCTCACTTCTGTCTTGTGGACTTCTTCCAGCTGGTCACATCCGTCTAGAAGTGTAACATCAAAAAACAGGATACCAGTGTTCTTATGTTAGATCTTGCCAGGGCTGATTAGAACAGGAGGATTACTTCAGATTTTTCTCTAGGGGTGTTACTGTTTATATAGCCCAGGCTGATCTTGCAGTTTGTGATGTGGTATGATTTCTATGTTCCTACTTGAAGAATGATGTGAACGTTTGGTTTTAGCTCAGTAAAGGAAATTCACTGCTCTCATTTAGAGAAGGACTGTTTCTTCTATGTCCTGAAATTCACATCTGAGTGAAGAGTTGACTCAGAGTTGACTCTGAGAGGGAAATGGGGCAGGGAGTGTTAGGTTGGAAGAGAAGATACATCACTTTTTTTTCCTATACTTACTTCATCTATAAACTTCGCTTTAGGAGAAGAGGAGGAAAAAAAAAAAAAAAAAAAGAGAGAACCAGAGAAAAGCTTTCCTCTCATTTCATGTATGCAGCAGCAAATAGTAGGTTACAAGATTATGACCACTAGTTAGGAAGGCATTTTTGGTATCTTACTGTGAGATTTTGGAGACATGAAAAGGAAACCCAGCTTTAATCTTGTGGGAAGACATTGTTTCTGGAGTCTCAATGCATTGCACTGCTGCGGATAGCAAATGTGTGAAATTCACATAAATTTGAGCAAATTATTTGCCTGTGCTCTTGGAATGTGACTGACTGTGCTGATGGAAGCTACCAAGTTTGGGACTGCAGGGTGAAGAATTCATATGACATCTCTATGTAGTGTCTGTCTGCTTTACTAGACCACACCAGACTGGAGTTGTGTGGAAAGGAATAAATGCAAAATGTGCCAGGGTTTTCCTTCTTCCTTTTTACTGCATTGCTATCTGTACACTAGTCTTCCTTCTGGCATAAAAAGAGATTGTGAACAGGAAGCTTGTTTTATGGGGCTTATTGAAGCAAATAGTGCCAAATGTCATTTTGACTGCATTAGTTTCTTTCACTCAGAGTGTTTTGTAGTCATTCAGTCAAGCATGGGATGTGTTCTTTGTAGATGGTAGGTTCTAAATCTTGTTTTGTTGGGCAGGTGAGAGCTCACTTGGGTTAATCAGAAGGTGAAGGCAGGCTTGCCTACTTCAGTAATATAAAGGATCTGAAGTTTAAATTGTTTCAGAGTTGTCCTTTCTCCCTTTCTGTCAGTTGATCTACTTAGTGTATTTTTCTGCAAATCTTATCACAGTGGCTGGGACTACACTTTGCTTACCATTGCAGAATAGCAACCTGGGAGGATCAGTGGTTTTTCAGAGAGAATTATATTTTGTCATATTTCAGACTGTGACGACAATATGCTGTGGTTCCAAAACTTCTGAACTGCCCAGCATCTTCTAAATTACCGTACTGACTCCTCTTTTTTCATGATTTTAGGTATTATAGATACTTCTCCCATAAAAATAGGGGGATTATTTTGTTCTCAATTTATTCTTGCTCTGAAAATTAAATCTTTTATAAATTAAAGTGGTTGTCAGAGTTGATGAGATTTGGTCCTACATTGAAAGAACGAGCAACATGAAAAGACATAATTTCTGATGAAAAATGTCCACTGGCTTTTGATGAGGTTTATTCTTTGTTTTCCTCCCACTATCTAGTTGATGCGTATCATGTATTAAAAAAATCTTTTGCTGCGTAGAAAGCAAAGTGCAAGAGCTGTATCTGTTGCTTGTACTGAAACACCTGCATCTGCCTTCTTGTTGTTCATAGTCCAATCTGTTGGGTTTTGGGAAGTGTATGGTGGGAATTTGTTACTGGGAAGCTAAACGTCTGTGTGAAAGTATTTGTAGCAAGGTGGCAGGGGTGGTGAAGAGAGTGTTGCTCTGAAAGCTGCTCTTTCACACATTTGTCCTTAAACATATGTCTGCTAGAAAGCTACAGTACCTCCTGCATCGCAGATTGTCTGCCAGATCTTCACCCCAGCCAAACTATAACTGGGGGGAATGGGGGAGAGGGGAGTAGTGGAAATAAAATGCATTAAGATAAAGTATGTGATGAATGATGGCAATGCTTACATGTGCATCCATATGTAGTGGAGATGGTTGCACTTCTGTCACTGTGACCCAGCTAGTAGTAATGTTTTTGTTGTGCTTGCCCTGCCAAAGGGCTAACATTGGAACATGCTTTAACAGTGTGGAAGATATCACAGGACTTTTTTTTCCCCCCTCCCAATTGTTTCAGACTTTATTGTCTCTGACAGTGATGAATCATTCCCTGTTGAAGTACACTCTGAATGCTGCAGCTACCTAGGGATAAATTGCCTAATTGTAAGAGTGTGATCTTTAGATCACACTGAAGAACAGTAATGCAGTCATAAAACGTGTATTTCTCTGTGTAAGTGTGATTGCAGTGGGATTAACTAAACACTCATCTAGCCAAGTGGAGGCTGCAAACTGTTTTTGTCACGTGAGCTGGAGGAACAACACTGCCTTTGTTTTTACATATGCTTGTGATAACTTACATTCGAAGTTAAATACTACACTGTAGTCTGTAGGTCTGTCTCAGTGATCATTTAAAACACATTCTTTGTATTAGAAAGAAATGAAATGATGTTTCTGTCCTGTGCAAAATTTGAAGTAAAACTATAAGGCTTGCATGCTGATGTAGTATGTTGACCTTCGCTGGGTACCACATGTCTGCCAGGCTGCTGTCACAGTCCCCTTCCTAGGAAGGACAAGAGGAGAAAATATGGTGAGAAAAAGGCTCATAGATAAGGATAGGATGGAGAGATCACTCAGCGATTACCATCACAGGCAAAACAGGATAAGGAAGACTGATGCAGTTGGTTGCCTGTTGCTAACAAACTACAGCAGTGAGAATTAAAGATCGTTTTCTTCCCATCCACCTCTTTTATCTCCTCCACCTGAGCAGCACAGGAGAACAGGAACTGAGGCTGCAGTCAGTCCTTAACACTTCCATTCTGCTGCTCCCCATGGCCACTGTGCCCTGCTCCACGTGGGTCCGTCCCGCGGGATGCCGTCCTACCCCAGCTGATGCTGTGTGGGCTCCCCACGGGCAGCAGCTCTGCAGGCACAGCTCCACACGGCTCCGTCCCACAGGGCCCCCCCTCAGGAGCTGCTCTGGCACTGTCCCACGGGCGGCAGCTGCCCCAGCCCTCCCGCCCCACCGCAGGCTGCTCCCCACGGGCTGCTCCTGCGGGGTATCCGTGGGCCGTGCCTCCTCCGGGCCTCAGCCGCTGGTGCACCATGGGCTCCTCCGTGGCTGCACGGGAGATTTGCTCCGCGTGGTGCCTGTGGGCTGCAGAGGGACGGCCTGCTCCTCTGTGGGCCTCTGTGGGCTGCAGGGAGCACCTCCTGCACCAACCTTGATGCCTGCAGGGCTGCTTCTCTCACATTTCTTACTCTTCTCTCCCAGCTTCTGTAGCACAGCATATTTCCTCTTTCTCTCAGAGCACACCCAGCATTGCTCATGGCTTAACTTGGCCAGGTCAGCCCTGCAGCTTCCCCAGCAGCAGACTATTTCCATGTAAATCCAGTACAGATGTATCCCAAAAACACACTGGGAAAAGAGGTGACTCATGGATGTGGGCTTTATCTAACACTGCGTTGTTGTGTTACCTGTGGTTTAGTCTGAGATTCTGGATTATTTGTACAATATTACTAATATTTGCGGCTCTTTGGAGATTGTTTTCAAGATATTTGGTGGGCATAAATAATCCTGTAACTGCAATATCTCTCTTCTCACTTGGAGCAAGTGGGAGCTGAAGAAGCAGATTCAGGCACTGAGTTGCTTATCTGTTTTCATGTGCCAAAGAGAGGTGAGCACTTGAAAATCTCCTATGGAGATATACGGAGGAGGTGATAATTCCTGTCTTCAGAACAGAATTTGAACGCGTTCCTAAAAGTGGTTCAGAGGGCTTTTTGTACGCTTTAAATTTTACAAGGAGGAAGAAATAATCATGAAGCTAGTCTTCAGGACCCCATGCATACATGTTCAACTGAAATCAAATGTGACAGAACGTAATTTCTGAGATCTTTTCCTCGGTGTTTGAAGGAGGACTTAGGTCCTGTGTCATCTGTTGCCTTTGCTTTGATGTCACTTTGGCTTAATGTAAACTACATTGAACTGATTGTAAAGAAACATGGCAGCGTGGTGCTTCACTTGTACTATGAGGAAGCTCCATATGATAGGGCTGCACTGCTGGCAGTAACGGTTTGTGTGAAGTTGTGTTTACACATAGGGCTGAAAAAGTCCTAGGTCTCAAGACGTGGAGTATGAGGACTGTCAAGTGCAATGTAAATGAGAAGATACTTGAGCTAGCAAGCTGAGCAGATAGACTTCTACTGTGAGAATCTTAAGTAATGAGATCCCTTTCCTCTTGGTTTGGTTGTGTGTTATATTCCTTCCCTCCTACTCTCCAAAGCATAGATACAGCCTCAAACATTACCATGCTCAAGAATTTACAGTGGTTTATCAATTTACATGGTTTATTATCTTACTATTTGAGTTACGCTATGTTGACAAACATTAACCAACAACATGCTTCTATGCAAAGCATGAGAAGAAGGTATTTATCCTTATTTTAGGGACAAGAATCTGAAATGGCAGAGTTCAGTGACTCATGAAAAAAGCTGTATGAGAAAGCTAGGAATGTGAACAAAGTTTTCTATTAAAGTTTCCTTAGCCAAAATTACTCTGACACCAGGCAATTTTTGTATACTCAATACAGTGAAGCAGACGCTGGTTAGAATTTGGGAGGCAGGTTCTGTCTGTTTTCTGTTTGCCTCCCGTACTGGGAAATAGCTTGTTCAGTCTCTACAGAGCCCCTTTAAAAATTCCAGTATGTGCTTCAAATAATCTACAATCCAAACTACGTTGTCTCCTCCTTCATCCTTAAGATTTGTTTTCAGTGTTTTAGTTCTTTCAGCTGTGGAGTTTAAAGTTCTTTTAAAAAGAATTTTCATAGTTGAGCGTTACTGAGATATTAAGATGTATGACTGATGAAAGACTCATCATTATGAAATGTTGGTAGCTGTGTATGAAATAATAGAGAAGAGGTGCATGTACTTAAGGGCAAGCTAGTTGAGAAGATGAAAGTAAGTGTAGGAGAGCGGTGATAAATTCTGGCCTATTATCAAGCAAGAGACTTGTCTTCACTTTTATTTTGCAGATCCAAGTAGTTTTACTGATCCTTTTGTAGCTGAGAGGGATGCTGTGATCACACTTCTGGATGAAGAGCTATCCTAGTGTAGCCAGACCAGACAGCAGTGGGATGAACATCTTGCCCTCCTGTACAAATATAACAAAGCTGATGAGTTTGGTTTACCCAGGTTTGAACTACAATTATGTCAGGGGTTAGAGTTTTAAGTGTTCTATTGTATAAACAGTCTGGTAGCTCTTGACACAGACTTTCTTTTTTGAGTGTCTCTAGGTTTTGAGTGGGAAACAGGGATTAATGCAAAACTTTTTTTTTTTTTACTTTTTTTTCCCTCCCTTTACTGACCTATGGTCTTGAACTGATAAAGGAGATTTATTCATTTATTTTTGCTAAATATAAAGAGCTCTCCCAAAATGATTGCATGTTAAATGTGGATGAAAATAAATAATGGTATGGCTACCTGTATAACAAAGCAAGAGATGAATTCCCTGTTGCCTTGCAAAGAATCTTGTGTGTTAGAGGCCTTTTGCAGTATTGCATTTTATGCTGGTGTATATCTCAACATATTCTTTTTATTTTTTTAACTTTCTTTTTTTCTTTTTATTCCCAGAAAGTAGTGTTTGTAAACCGAGTGACAAACTTACTTTGTGAGGCCATACTGCCATGCTTGATGGACTGCACAATTAATTGCACCTGGACTACTAATAATCCTGTTGTTTGTAATAGCCTGGCAACCCTGGGAAAGAGAGCTGTGGGTGAATGGAGAAGGTGAACTGCTGCACTGAATTGCTAATTTGATTTTCATTGTTACCTCAGGAAACCTTTACTAGAACATGGTAATGCTTTGTACATACAGTGCAGAGGCTGCTTTTATTGTACGGTTGTTATTCAGACCATATAACAAAAATGTCTCAGATCCCTTTCATGAAGTGTTTCAGGTTTTGTGCATGACAGGGAAGGGCAGGAGGTAACATACCAGAGGCATGGTGTTCTGAGCTAGTTAACAGGGTAGATTGTTTGCAGAAAGTCACGGGAAAGCCTGTAGCTCAACTGGGTCTTTATGGTTTTGATAAGTACATAGGCTAATGTAAACCTTCAGGAGGTGTTTTAATGCATTATCTGTGGTTCCTTACTTTGTTCAAACAGTGTTTGTTGTTTCTGTGGAGCAGTGGTGATAACATTACACCATTTGTGGGCCTGTTCTACAATTAAAGCTGCTGTTGATTTCCTGCAGTAAGCAGGGAATTGTTTTAAATATGCTGCTCGGTCCATGCTCTTGAAAAACATATGTCTAACGTACACACTGAGCAGTGAGGTTGGGAGCTTGAGCACATCATTTTTTGACTTGGTCATTGCAAGAGAGTGACAGTCATTGATGTGATAGTTCTTGAGTCTGTTGAACCGTAGGCTATGAACTGAGATTACAGCTTGAGCTTGGAGTTGCACTGAATTCTTCTGAGAGAACATGTGAACATATGTATTCAAACAAAGCCTGTACTTAGATAGTTGTTAGACATCTGCTTTTCTGAGGAAGATGACACTGGGTTGAAAAAAATCTGTAGTGGTTTACAGTGCTATCACTTTCTGCTTAGCATTACCTTCGTGTCTGGCAGCTCCTTCTGCCATCTCCCCTCATTTGCTTCTATCCCAACTCAAATGCTTAGTTTTAAGTTCCCATCACGATAATAATGGCTGAACTAAAGGGTTGAACTAAGGGTTACTTGTAAAAGCCTCTAGTCATGCAGTAGAAGAGCTACAGGCAGGGTAATGCTGTGACACTTGACAAGCAAAAGGAGAAAAGAGGTTCAGTTAAGGTATAATGACATACGCAAGAGGAAAACTTCCATAGTTTTCAGTAAATCTTATTCTTCAAAACAGGTAGCTATTAGCATTATTGTAGGGGGGGCATTAAACACAAACTGACTGCATGTTAAAAATATAAATCTAAAAGCCACACCAGCAGGCACTTCAGATGTAAACTTGTTTAGGGTGAGGAGAAAGACTGCATCTGAACTTAGGTATGTCAGTAAACGCTCGAACATCTGGGAAGTGCAACTGTCATCTTAGCTCACCTGCATGCTGCTCGAGGGAGCAGCTGTGCCAGGGTCTGGGTCGATGTACCTTGAACACAGCAGAGAAATAGCCTTGTATGTGCTCTTGTGACCTACAGGCAAGCAGAGACAAGTTTTATTGCTTTAAGAGCTAAAGTTGTATAATTCCAGGTCTCCCTTTCCAATGTGTCGCTCCTTAGGTAGTGTTTTGTTGACATGGGAATTATATTAAGAAAAAGTAAATTGCAGAAACTGCAGATGGTGAATGTAGATACATTGACTCACAGATCCAGAGTTGGAATGAGCAAACTGAATATTGGGCTCTAACTTGGGTCAAGTCAGGAATGTTTTTCATTGTCTGTTACAGTCTTACCTGTAGCTAGCTCCATTTACCAAAACCTTGCATGCTATTTGCATTTCTTTTAGAAACAGCTGCTTTGTTATTAATGAAATTTTAAGTTATGCAGTTGTTCTCCCTATGATTACATTAATTCTTTAATTTTTTTTCCATGTGGGAGGTTAATGGATTATGTTGCATTATTTAATGCTAAAATTTCTTGTGTGTGGCTTTTGGAAAATGGATGCTGTGGTTGTCTGGAGATGAGTCTTACATGAGGAAGGATGTAAGGAAATCCTCTTCCTACAAAACAAGCGGGACAGTGGCGACAGTCTGTCCCTTGGAAACAAGTAGCGCTGCGTGGGGGGGATGGATTAGCAGAATGAAACAACTGGAGCTAGGGACTGCATTTGCTCTGTATGTGTTCTGGGGGTACTGCCTTCAGGCTAGCTATCATGTGATACCAGTGGGCTGATGTTCTGGCGTGTACAGGAATTGGGTATGCTTTGGGACTTGCCAGCTGGCAAGTGGGAGCCTCGCTGACTTGTTTGGAGCACTTGTGGGTGTGGTGTGGTGTTTTTCATTAGTTGTTAATGTCTGTTTTCGTTGATTATAGTTGAGGTAATATGCTTTCATGAGAGAATTAACAGGTGTTTGGTGTGTTAATCCTTTCTGTTTAGATTTGAGTTTGGCAGTCCACCTTTCAAATGCCTTGCCTGTCGAAGGCTGTGATTTCTGTCTGCCTAGATTTTTAGCAGGAATGTTCTTCCTACACGCAGTAACTTCTTGGCAGCTTCTTTCTATGTTTAGGCATAGTTATTTCTAAACAGATTCGCCTATCTCCTAGGAGACAAAGCAGTACCATTGCATATGATATTAATCCTTAAAGATGTTATATGTGCATGTAAGTAAACATGGAGAAATTACATCGTTTGCCTTATCCTTGAAGAGATGTGGATAAAAAGAATAGCTTGACCTGCTTTTAATCTCTGATGGTACTGCAAACAGAAGCCTACTGCAGTGTGCTTTGGTGATTGTGCAGTGTTTGTACTTGTTCAGATAGCATCCAAATAAAGACAGTTAAGCTGCTTAAATAAACTTGTGGGCAAAATATATTCTCCTAGCAATATACAAGATATTTGTTTACTGTAAATATAAAGCTAGAGTGCAGGCTTTAAGGACTGAAATCACTGTAGCTTTAGTGCATTGTATGTGGCACATAGCTCACTGCATAGTGGGTTAATGACATTTGTATACTGCAAGTCTTCAGAAGAAGCTTCTTGAATTTGTTCTTGATATGATGGAGTGTATATTGACATAAGGTATATGCAGTATGCAAAGCTGTTCTCATTGAGTTTCATATTAGGATGGTTCTAAGAATAGAATCATATCAAATAAATGGCCTGGGTTGAAAAAGACCACAATGATCATCTCGTTTCAACCCCCATGCTGTGGGCAGGGTCACCAACCACCAGACCAGGCTGCCCAGAACCACATCCAGCCTGGCCTTGAATGCCTTCAGGGATGGGGCATCCACAACCTCCTTGGGCAACCTGTTCCAGTGTGTCACCACTCTCTGAGTGAAAAGCTTCCTCCTAATATCTAACCTAAACCTCCCCTGTCTCAGTTTAAAACCATTCCCCCTTGTCCTGTCACTATCCACACTCATGAACGGTTGTACCCCTTCCTGTTTATATGTGTCCTTCAAATATTGGAAGGCCACAGATTTTGTATAGTTATAGACTATACAAAATACATATATAAAGATCTAAATTATGCAAGTGAAACTAGAAAGAAGTCAACCCTGAAGGCATTTTCCTACAGACACAGCACTTACCAGAAGTAACTGTATTTGTATATGTAAAGGTGATGTGGCAGAACACTTTCTGAAATGACCAAGAGACGTCCTGTACATGCTGAGCACTTCAGTGCTGTGATGAGGTATTTGGAGTTGTACTACAACACAGCTAAGCACAGAGGTACACACAGGTCTGAATATAAAATCTGCTCGATCAAAATTATCATTCTGTTGTACTGTATTGTACTCGTCATGCAGTACTTAAGTGCTCTTATGCACTCCTGATTATCCGTCTAAGTGCTTTTGTGTGGAAGTGCAGACATGAAGTATAAGCTTATGTAAATGTCATAAAGCAAAAAAAACCTGACTCTTGCATGTGATTATGCACAGCCGCAGAGCTGATGTTTTTAAGGCTCTGTTGAATCTGGCTGAAGTCAAAAGAAATTAAGTTCTGTTTTTCATCTTTGCTTCTCTGCTTCTATGCTGTTTTGTGCCTTTAATGACTAACACTTGGTTTTACAGAATTTGATCTCAGTGGCTACAGATCAAGTTTGCTGAGAGCAATTATAAATAAAAAACTAGCTAGCCTTGCAAAATGGTGGGCTGTGTTTCTTCCCCTGGTCTCTAAAGCTGAAAGCCAGATCTGTTACTCATGAACGCCTGTGAAAATCCATCCTTTGGTGTGCTCTAGTAAGTGCATTTTGTTCCCAGTGAAGTCTTCAAATGTTTTTGTTAACCTTCAGTAAGAGCAGCAGCACTGGCTGCAGATACCCACATGGTGGCGTGGGAGCTGCAGAGGCCTCTGTTCACAAGGCCACCCCATGCAAGACGTAGCTGGTTCCAGAAGATCCACTCAGGCGATAGCTGAGCTCATCAGCCAAGCTGGTGGTCTCTTTAGGAAAGCATGTCAAAGAAAGGATAAAAATGCAATGTACTGGGGAAGGAAAGAAGGACAGGAAGAAAAGAAGGTGCTCTCGGTGCTGAGCAGAGGTTCCTCTGTAGCCTGTGGAGATGCCTGTGGTGGAGCATGTTTTTCTAGGATTGCGGGCCTTGGTAAGGGCCCATGCTGGGGAAAATTGTGAGGAGCAACTGAGATGAGGTGTTCTGGACTGATAACCCTTCCTTCCCTTGTTCTGTTTAGGGACCTTACAGATCCATCCCCCTCCATAAGCAGGGTAGCCAGCCTCTAGGTCATGATGCTCAGGCCCCATCCACCCTGGCTGGAGTGCTCCCAGGGATGGGGCATCCATAGCTTCTCTATGCCAATGCCTCACTGCCCTGTTGACTAAAGAATTTCCCATTTACATCCTACGTAAATTTTCACTCCTTTTGTTGAAAACCATTCCCCTTTGTCTTATCATTATCAGAGAGTGTAAAAAGTCTCTCTCCCTCATGTTTGTAAACTACTTTTTAGTACTGGAAGGCTGCCATGAATTTTTCTTGGAACTTCTCCAGTCTGAATAAACCCAGCTGTCTCCACCTTTCTTCACAGGAGATGTGCTCCTGCCCTCTGCTCATCTTAGTGACTTCCACTGGACCCACTCCAACAGCTCCCTGTTTTTTTGTGTGCTGGTGGTCCCATGCCTGGATGCAGTTCTGCGAGTGGGGTCTCATGACGGCAGAGTAGAGGAGGACAGTCAGCTCTCTCTCTGCTGACTACCCTTCTTTTGATGCAGCTCTGGATATAGTTGGTGTTGTGGGCTGTAAGTGGACATTGCTGGTTCATATCCAGCTTATTGTCCACCAGGACCCCGAGTTTTGCTTGTGATGGTAAGTGCTCTCTCTGTCTTTATCTCAGCTCATGAGCCTTTCCATCTTATTTTCATCTTCCTTCCATGGAAGAGTGAGAGAGTGACTGGGTGGGATTCTGGCAATTGGTACAGGACAAACCATTACTGTTGTTTGTACATATAATGCATGTGGAAAACTTTCTATGAGGAAATTGCCTGGGAAAAAATGTAGTTATGTGTATGTTCAAGAAGCTGATATGGTGGCAGCTGGATCTGTGCTCACTTTGCAGGTGATTTTTTGTTTTCTTTCCTTAATGAAGCTGTATAAGTTGAGTTTGCAGTCAAATGAATTTAACACATTAAACATCACCTCTCGTGCCTAACTGAGGCAGGGTTCTTGGCTTTGTGTATTCTCATCTTTAACCATACCTTTTCTCTGAATGTGCCTGGTGCTAATGTCATATAATAAAGCTCCCACATGGGGGGGGTCCCCCAGGTTGTGGGTCAGCTCCCATCTGGGCTGGCTGTGGGTCAGCTCCCACCTGTGAGGGTCTCCCAGGTAGTGGGTCAGCTCCCACGTGGGTGGAAGCCCCCAGCTGTGGGTAAGCGGCCAAATGGGGGGAAGCTCCCAGCCATGGGTCAGCTCCCACCGCAGGGGGTGCCTCCCATTGTGGTTCAGCTCACTCCTGAGGGGCTGCCCACAGTTTGTGGGTCATCTCCAACCTGGGGGGCAGCAGTTACCCCTGCTCGTGCTCCTACCCGGGGGCATGAAGCCGGGTATGCCTCCCCCCAGTGCTCCTGCCCACTGCTGGGATCATCCCCCGGTGGCAGGGACGATGCAGCCCCAGCAGCCGATGGGGCTGCAGCTTGGGGCCGCAGTGCGTGGGCAGTCCCCACAGCCCACAGGCAGCTGCCCGCTGCAGGCTCCCAGCCACCCCGGACCCTCAACTGTCCTCCAAGGACCTCCGGTGCAGCAGCAGGTGCGCCTCGTGCCCGGCATCCTGCCCACCATCTTAGAGCAGGAGGAGGAGCCCTTTGGAGATGCCGTGGTGCACACGGAGGACCAGGGGCAGCCAGCACCCATCAGCATGTGCCCCCATCCCACCATGGCTCTGCTCACCTGCAGCATTGCAGCGCTGGAATCAGGTGGTGAGTTTGGGGGCTGCAGAGCGGGCGGCAGGCTGGTGGCACCGGGTGGCTGTGGGAAAGATGGCATTGCCTCACTGCGCATTTTCTTGCTTTTCCAGCAGCGACAACCAGCTCAGACATCCCGGAGGACATCACCGACATCGGTGACCTCCTGGCTTGGATGAACAGCGGTGAGTTTGGGGGCAGCAGAGCTGGCGGGGGAGTGTTTGCGCCCATTTGGTGTGGGAAAGCTGGCTTTAACCCTGTGGTGATTTTCTTTCTCTTCCAGAAGTGGCACCCAAAGAGGTCCCGGACACCATCCCGGGCATGGATGTTGACTCGGCCGAGTGCCCAGCCCCTGCCTGCACCACCAGTGGGCACCAGCAGAGCACTGGCAGCATCCAAGCCACCAAGAGGAAGCTGCCGCAGAGGCAGGATGCTCCAGAGCAAAAGCGCTCACGCTAGGCGAAGCTGGGTGGGCTCAGCAAAAACGGGAGCATCTGCAGAAACCAGCCCATGTGGTGCAGCAGGAGACATAGCCAACAAATAAGGCTACCTGTAGCCCTGGGCTTCTCGCACAGAGCAGTGGCAGTGCTCCAGGGGCACCGGCACTGGCCCCAACCCCTCCAAACCTGGGCTGTCCACCAACACCACCTTGGACTGCAACAGTGTGGGACTCCATTAGATTATGTTATGTTATGGCATTTTATGTTATTTTATGTTCAATTACATTAAATTACTTTAAATGATTAAATGCTTTGATGACCTTTGCTATGACCTTTGCTATGATGACCTGCAGTTGTTTATGCAGCACCAACCCCCCCCCCAGACCCCAGCCCAGAGCCACATGCAGCCTGGCCTTGAATGCCTCCAGGGATGGGGCATCCACAGCCTCCCTGGGCAACCTGTTCCAGTGCCTCACCACCCTGTGTGAAAAACTTCCTCCTAATACCCAACCTAAACCTCCCCTGTCTCAGTTTAAAACCATTCCCCTTGTCCTATCACTATCCAGCCTCGTAAACAGTTTCCCCTCCTGAAGAAGTGCTGGGTTATTTTCTGCACTGATTGGGCAAGCAGTCTTTCTGGCCAGCAAGGCAATCATTGCACTGACTATACCATCAGTGCCCAGAACTTATGACCATGGCCCATGCTGCTCTGCGAGGGCTGGACAAGGTGCTCAAGTCGTCAATGAAGATATTAAACAGGATGGGCCCCAGCACCGACCCCTGAGGGACACCACTTGTAACAGGTCTCCAGCTAGACTTCACTCCACTGACCACCACCCGTTGAGCACGGCCCTCCAGCCAGCTCCTTATCCAACAGAGGGTAAAACTGTCCAAGCCACAGGCAGCCAGTTTCCGCAGAAGGATACTGCGAGAGACCATGTCAAAGGCTTTGCTGAAGTCTAGGTAGACTACATCAACAGCCTTTCCCTCATCTACCAGTCTGGTCACCCAGTTGTAGAAAGAGATGAGGTTGGTCAAACACAACCTGCCTTTCACGAACCCATGCTGGCTGGGCCTGATCCCATGGACGTCGCACACGAGCCGTGTGATCTCTCCCAGGAGGATTTGTTCCATGACCTTCCCTGGCACTGATGTCAGGCTGACAGGCCTGTAGTTTCCCGGATATTGGGAGATGGTGAACTAGATTGTCTTGCAGATCTTCTCCAAACTTGATAATTCTATGTTTTTAAGTAGGTACTGGAACTGCTGTAGGAGTGACCGGAAGTCTGAAATTTTCAGTTGTCCCAGTAGAGCTGCAGTGTGTTTTCATCTGTCACTTGTCATTTTATAAGGACCAGCAGTGATTGTTTGTACACTGAAAATAAACAGTAACACCGGTAGGATTTTGTAATGTACAATTACATTTCAAGAAATCCAAAGTGGATTTAATTCCTGGAAGTGAAGGCTATTTGATTTTATTCAGACAGACGATAAAATAAATCTATTGATGAGATGGCATACTTAGATTAAAAGGAGGGTTGGGAAAATTGGATTATCTGACATGATTTACCCTTATAGTTACTTCTGCAGTCTCATTGCCGGTAGTTTGTTCTTCTGGGCAAAGGGTAGCTTTTTTTCCACTAGGAGAGTGCAAGTCCAGGTTAGGAACTGTAGGCATTTAAGAAGTCTTTAAATCAGTATGTGTGTTTAAGACTTGTGTTGTAGAGAAACGCGTGAGCTGGAACCTTGCTCTTGTTCTATGTGAAAGGCTTAAAATTCCAGGTCTAACTGGATCGAGGCTTGTGTTCCCTAATAGGTGATGTAAATAGAAAGAAGGTGATGTAAATAGGAGAAACCTGTTGTTTTTCCCTTTTCCTGCAGGCTGTAAGCAGAGCTTCCTGCATGAGGGAAGTTGATGAGTTTGGATGAGCAAGGTGCCGTTCAGCGAGGACTTGTGTGCAGCTGTACCTGCCAGGGGCACTCTGCTGCAGTGGCTGGGTTCCCTGCTGCCATGGCACAACAGGTGTATGTGGCGATGGGGCTGGGGCCCCAGTTTGTTGCCCTCACTTCTCTATTTGGCCTGTGCTTGGCTTCAGTGTTTGCCAGTGTGGCAGATTTATCAGCTGTGTTGTACAGAATTGGTTTTGTAGAGATTACCTTTTTTCCTTCTACTGTATTTTTAGCTGATTTTTCCCCAAACTAGTTGTTGCTGTTTTTCTGTTCAATGGCTTTTCGTTCTTGCCTCAGTTCAGCTACCAATGTGTGTTGCTTTAGTAAAGTCAGGTTCTTTTTGGAGACATTTAAGTCTTGTAACAATGCCTGTATTCCAGAAGTAAAGCTGGTTGCCTTCATTTAAAAGAGAGATAGTCTGGCTACTCACACACAGAGAGGAAAGTGAATAGATGGCTTATTTGTGTTGGCCTAATTTAATGAGTTCCATGAAACACTACTGCAATTACTTCTTCCTCAGTGTCAGTAGCACGTTATTGTGTACCTATTCATAAGATAGATCTTTTCATCTGAATGAAAAACAGAGCTAGCAATCATTTCTGTGCTATTCAAAGGTGTGCGGCTGTACCAATGAGCTGAAACAAGTGTGGCACTCTGAAGAGGGATGGCGTATTTGCAGACATCCCAACAGCCAAACTGAAAATTTTTCCAGGAATATCTTTCGTGTTGCAGAAACAAACAAAACAGAAACATACACAATTCCTACAACTGATTGTCAGCTTGGTTACCTGGCCAAATTTAGTGTCTCCATTAGAGAAGGTATACTGATGCCCACTGTTTGACTTCGAGCTTTGCTTTTCTTCAGTGTATGTTTATTCCAGGTCTGGCTGAAATACATTACCTATTTTCCTGTGTTCCTATAGTCTGTGTTAGGTATCCTGAGACTGCAACTAGTCCAGTGTGTTTGTCACCTGATGTTTAGGATGGTGATGTTTACCTCCTTGCATATGCGCACAAGGGTTGGCTGTGACTCTGTATGCACCATGTGTTTCAGCACAGGTGCTTATCTAACACATGGCAAGTAGGAAGGGTTCATAGCCATGCGGAACTGCTGTTGTGCAAACTGCTGCCATCAGTACTGCTATTGTGCAAACTGCTGCCGTCAGTCTTGTATGTTACTGATAACTTCTCATCACCCAGCAGCGTGCTTAAGCAGAAGGAACAGCTGCATATCCATTCATATGCACAGCTGGCTAATGGGACAGTGACACTCCTGAAGTACAACTCTAATCCATCTGCTTCTGGTGACATATTCAGAGCTATCTCTTGCCTCAGCACAGGCAGGAATTTGGAAAAGAGTGATGAACATTTGAAGTTACTAAACCTTGGGACAGGTACCTGCCCTGCCTCCTTAGGTTAGGGAAAGCTGAGGCACGTTGCAGCACTATGAATTTGTCTCAGTAATCGGACAACTTTCTCTCAGATATCGTGGCTCAAATTGTCTACCTGAGGTGAGAAACTGATTGACAAGAAAATTGAAGAAGACACTATGAATGGAGATGGTGGCTAGATTCAGAGAAATGGAAGAGAAAGGAATTTATTTAATCTTCTCTCCTGTAATGTCTTTACAATAAACTGGTTGTGAGTATTGCTTAGAAATTCAAGTTCAGGATGCAAAGACCTCGTGAGTGCAGGTGAAACTTGTGAAGCTTGGAAAGCTCATTAATTTCTGTTTTGTACCATCCCTCTCTCTCAATTTAAAATTCTGGCAGTGTGTAACCATTTCTTATGTGCCTGAACTGGGATAGGCTTGTGATAAACTTGTGGGAACTCTGGCTTGCTTTCCACTGACTTTCAGGTCAGCTTCCCAAATGAAGGCAAAAGTAAATTACCTGTAATATACTGACGTTCATCACAGCCTCCTACTGATACAGGTGTAGATTGCTGTTTGCTTTTCAGGCTGCTGTCTGATGAGGATGCTGTGATCAGAACTTCATTCAGACTTCATAACATAAGCTGAATTGTGAGGATTTCAGGTCTGGATGGGAGCATATAGACATCCATGCATCTAGAATACATGCTTCAGATCAGGTACAGATGAATTATTGCAATACAAGCATTAGACTTATTTAGGATAAGTGGAGAAAAATGGAATTTTAAATGCTGTAAGGGCTTTAAACAAGTAGACTGTAAATGTGTGGATGAGTGTGATGGAAAGACTCAGTCTTGTGTGCCGCTGTGAAGGGTTTTATGTTGACAGTGTTTTTAAGTCATGATTATTTACCTTTTATATTGGGGGATAGGAAGGTCAACAATCTGGATTTTTTTTCTACACAAATGTTAGCAAAATAATTTCTTTAATATTTGTCTAGCTTAATTAGAATGCCATAGAAAATTGTATGATCTGCTATTCTTAGTTTTCTGTGTCTGTTTTGATGATACAGTACATTAGACTGCTATTAAATATTCTAACCTATTGTACTTGTTGTCATATTGCATCTGCCTACGAGGAATTTGTTTGATCATGAAGTCACTAGAGGGAAAAAGATACAGCTCTGTGCACTCCTTTTTCTTTTTCTTTCTTTTTCTTTTTCTTTTTCTTTTTCTTTTTCTTTTTCTTTTTCTTTTTCTTTTTCTTTTTCTTTTTCTTTTTCTTTTTCTTTTTCTTTTTCTTTTTCTTTTTCTTTTTCTTTTTCTTTTTCTTTTTCTTTAATTTGAAGTAGGTAATTCTGAAGCTGAAGTGTTTCTGGATACACTGCTAGTGGCAGGCTTCTCAAACATGTCAGTGACAGCATTAAAATATTCTTCTTTTAAAGCGCCAGCAGCAGGCATCAGCAAGACTTCAGCCTTTAATTATCTGTTCTGCCCTTATATTGCCACAAATGCAAGAAACTCAGCATTTTCTTTTTCTTTTTCCTCTCACAATGTCATATTGTTTCATGTTATACTGCTGTAAAATTTAAGACTTGGTGGAAATGTTGGCAGATGCGTTATTTGAGGATAGGTTGCTTGGAAGGGAAGATCTGTGTTTTTGGGCAAGCTCTGAGCACTGAGGAAATGTTTGGCCCAGAATTCGCATTGTAGGCAGAGGAATCCTGCTGCTGTGTAACCAAATGGAAGTGAACCAGAAGTGATGGCTTGCACTATGAACAGAGGTCTGGAAATGTGTGTTTACAGCAAGTATCAAAACTATATTTTTACAGTGTGCAAATTTTGAGAGCTGCAGTGCTTGAAAATTGGCTCCTCTTAATCTGACAAGTTGAAGTTCATGCTTTGTTGGTCTCTCTGTAGCTGCATGTGGCATCAGAAATGTCATGACCACTTTGTTAGTACATTTATCTTTTGTTAGGAAAAAAATCCTGGATAATTCCAGTGGTGTGCCTAGATAAATTAACTCCCCTTCTACCTGAGTGATGTGAGAGATAAGTGGGTTATTCTTTTTGCATTATAAATGAACTCTTAGTGCTTTGTTAGCTGTCATAGTGCTAGAATTAATGATGAAAAACACATATTGCACACAGTCCTGATAGTTGATGTTAAGAAACTCCTGGTCGTATAAGCCAAAACTGAATCCACAAATAAACAGAAAGACATATATATATTCAAAGTTAGGTTAAGGGACTCTTTTCCCTGCTGTTGAAGTAGCATGCTCCTGATGGGTAATTTTTTTTTTTTTTTCTTTTTTCAGTAGTTGAAAATTTTTGTGCATGTTTTTCACTCTAATACTGGGGAATAGAAGACAGAGAAAGGATGTTACTGTTTAGAAGCCTCAGTATGGTTAGGTTTTATGTGTCCAGGAATCAGGAGAAAAAACATCAGAATTCACATGTTGTTGTGAAGTTACATGGCTTAGTCATCTTAGGGACTTTCTGCTTGTTAACCCTCAGTCTTTGTACAGACATCTGTGCTTTGCTGGTTTGATACCTACTGAGCAGTTAAATGTTTCCTGCAGTTTCTTGTAACTTGTTAAGAGTGCACAAAGGCTCATTCCAAGTTTCTGATGATACTGATAGTTTAGGAAAATCATTACTCTCTCATTTTCACAAGATGTTGGTGGCATTTCTATCCTGTCTCATTTTACACCTCTTATTAAGCCAGTTTTTGTTACTTGTTGCTAAACTTTTTTTTTTTTTTTAATCTACAGTGACAATTCTGTAGGGCCTGTCTCAGCATGTTCTCAGAACATAAATGTGTACCTAATTTCCATCCTTCCCCTCTTCTGTGCCAACACAGCTGCATTACTAATCTGCACTGATGACTGGTTGGTCTTGTACAGGCACAGAGGCATATTGCAGCCACCTCGTAAAGCTACTGGTACAGTAGAGAGCAAGACAGGGGAGGGATAGGGGAGAATTAATTAAGAAATTTCCAAATTCAATAATATGTTTTGTTTGTTTTTTTTTAACTTATTCTAAATGAGAAAGTAAGCTAATTTTTGATGGAAATGCCCTTCTCAGTTTAGCAACCGAGGGACTGAGCCCCCTTAAAAGTGAGAATATCTGTTATAAATTTGCCAGTTGCTTGACTCTCAGATAATGAGTAATGCTTAACAACTTCACTTTCACCCTCTTGCTGGAATGGGACACCTCTCTGTGCAGATTCAGTATTTAAAAAAAACATAAATTAATGCAAGTTTATCCACACATATATAAGGTTGAACTTTGTTATTGAGTATACTGTGGATCTGTCTAACCAAACATAGAGCTATTTTAGATGGAAACATTCAGATACCCACAAAAAGAAGTGGTTTCAAATGAAGTAGAAAATGCTCACTTTCCAAGTAAGCAGTAGCTGAGATGAGAGGATTTAATTTAAAATTTACATAGGGTAAAATATAGTCACAGTACAGACACAGAAAAAGCTGCTGTGAGTGCTTGTATATTGTGTTTCAAGGTAGATTGGATCAGAAACCTTATGGAAAGAAATCATGAATAGTAACATGCTGACGTAGAATATAACGTGGCTGCTTACTTGTAGAATTGTGTACTCTTAATGAACTGGACAGATAAATAAGGTAAAGATGAGCGCTAGCCAAATAATTTTCTTGGAACCCATTTTGTAGGTCATAGAAGAAATTTATTTGTTTCAGTTTGTGATCCCCTTTAAAATAATAATTAAAAAAGAAAGCAGGAAGCTTTTTTTTTTTTTTTCCAGGAAGCTTTGACCTGCACTGTTTTTGCTGCTCTGGCAGTATAATAGGAAAACAAACTGACATACATGTAGTTGAACTTGATTTGATTCCTCCCCGCACCCCCCTGGTGAATTTATAACAACACATGTTTAGCCTGGGTCTTCATAATTGAGATGTACTGTCCCTTATGTTTGTGATTATTGTGGTAAAAATCTATCAACTCTTAATGATAATAAAAAAAAAACCAATTCCTGTCATGCAGCTTGTTGTACTTCCACTTCTGCCAAAATTTGAGTTCTCATGCAGTGTTACAGTATAACTTAACGATTTTAGCATAACTTTTACAAGATTTGCAATCTGAGCTATACTGAACTCTCCATTCAAAAGGCTGCTTTTCGAGGGGTGTATCAGTGTTATTTTTAAGTTACTTTTAGGATATTTTCCATTGACATACTTGAATACATTTGCACTCAGCTGTTTGTACTCAGCTCTCAGTGAGGTTGCATCTCAGAGTTTTGGGCTCCTCACTCCTCGCTGCAAGAAAGACACTGAGGCCCTGGAGCGGGTTCAAAGAAGGGGACAAAGCTGTGAGGGGTCTGGAGCACAGGGCTTATGAGGAGCGGCTGAAGGAGCTGGGAATGTTCAGTCTGGAGAACAGGAGGCTCAGGGGAAACCTTATTGCTCCCTGTAACTGCCTGAAGGGAGGTTGTAGTGAGCTGGGGGTCGGGCTCTTCTCTCATGTAACTGGTGATAGGAACAGAGGGAACGGCTTCAAGCTGCACCAAGGGAGATTTAGGCTGGACGTTAGGAAATACTGCTTCTCTGAAAGAGTGGTCAGGCACTGGAACAGGCTGCCCAGGAGGTGGTGGAGTCATTGAACCTTGGGTGTTCAAGGAACATTAGGATTCTGTGCTGAGGGACATGGTTTAGTGAGAACTGGTATTGGTGATAGGTGGACGGTTGGACTGGATGATCTTGAAGGTCTTTTCCAACCTTGGTGATTCTGTGATGAGTTGTTAAAGTTAATAGAAATATCTGAATGTCTTTTGTGCTGCAGTACTCTTGTGGCTCACACTGCTTCTTATGCCTATTTTGTTTTGCTGTGTGTGCTCCAGTCTCTTGAGGCTTACTTAACATCTGAAGTTACTCCTCTAATGCTTGCCTTCTGAACTTCCTGTTTTCCTCTGCTGTTCCTCACGATGGCTGGTACTTGATGATCCAAGCAGCCATAATATTGCACTCTCAGTGCTGTAGGGATTGTTTGCTTCTTATCATGTATGTTCATCCACCTCTGCCACCCTTGTTTTCTGTAAGATGGAAAGTGGTGAGTGATATTCCAGTGATGCTGTTTTTAGTCTCATCTGCTTGGTGTGCTTGGAATTACACTGGATGAATGGAATGTTCCTCTTCTCTCATGAAGTGAAGTTGCTCTTTGAAACAAATCTGGCACTTACTCCTGCACATCATTTCTTGTTGTGGTAAATCATAAATGATTTTAAAAGTGGCCTCTGAATGTTTCTTTCTGACTATGTGTATCTTTTCTTAAGTGCCAACTAGAATCAAAGCATCATGAGGTATATCTTATTTTCCTTCATAGTGTTTTAGTAGCTCTTACAAGACGACAGCAATTTATGCACATCCTGAAATGGTAAACTATGAGAGTTTCTCAGGGTAAACACTGAAAATTGTCTTTACAAGCAATAAATAATTTTCATATTACTGTTGTCTACTTTGTTGCTTTATCTTGTTTATAGAATGACAATCAAAAGTCTGAAAAATCCACCTAGTTCTTGTGCCTAAAGTTGGCTTTCGGGGAGAGTATTGCCCAAATGTTAGGTTATAGGTCTACAGCTGACTTTCTGAGGTGTTAACAGCAATTACTACTTGGGTAGAAAGGTGGGCTTGTGTTTTTTGAATGGAAAGGAAGTGATCCCTCTGTTTCTTTATATGACTTTGGTATTAACAGAATCACAGAATGACTTAGGTTGGAAGAGACCGTAAAGATCATCCAGGTCCAACCCCCTGCCACACACAGGATTTCTGCCCACCAGCTCAGGCTGCCCAGGGCCCCATCCAATCTGGTCTTGAACACCTACAGGGACAGGGTGTTAACAGCTTCTCTAGGCAGCCTGCACCAGTGCCTCACTGCTTCTGAGTATAGAATTTCCCCCTCACCTCCTATGTAAATTTCCAGTCCTTTAGTTAAAAGCCATTCCCCTTTCTCCTATCATTATGAGACCATGTAAGAATTCTGTCTCCCTCCTGTTTATAAGCTCCTTTGAAGTAGTGGTAGGCTTCAGTTAAGTCTCCTGGGAGCCTACCCTTCTCCAGTCTGAACAAACCCAGCTCCCTCCTCCTTTCCTCACTCTGTGCTCCTGCCCTCTGCTCAGTTACCCTTCCTTTGTCTGCCAATGCCATTGTAGAAAGTCACTTGATTGGTAACACATGATCTGTCCTTAGTCTCAGATAACCACCTTGTCTTGCATGTGCCTTAATGTAACTTCCTGTCATCCTTTCTACCCTTCTTAAAAATGTGTGTGACATTGCCTGATTTTATAGTCACCAGGGAGTTCACTTGACTGCCATGACTTTTCAGATATCATTGAGAGTTGTTGGGTACCCCATTGTATAATCAGTGAATGTACAGATGTTATGAAAAATACCAGAGAGCTTGGCCATGCAGTTATTATGCCAAAACAGAATAGATAGAATGCTTACCTGTATCCTGGGCTCACTATGAAACTCCAGAGAAGTGGATCTCCAGAAGAGATCCTTTCCTACTGGTAGTCAGCTCTTAAGTGAGGTCTAGGAGAGGTGGAGCCAGGCTCCACCCCTTCAGGCAGCAGGGTGAATTGCCTTCACCTGTGCTCCCGTGGCTGACTCATTGCTCACCTCAGGTGATCAATCAGAGGTTCAGGCCTTGATTCAGCAGTTCCCATACACCCAGACCTTGTGTCTGTTGAAGCCTGTTCTCCTTTCTCGTTTATCAGAGGAGGCGCACTGTCCTTGTCTTTTCTCTTCTGATCAGTGTACCTGTGGAATCCTTTCTGGTTATTTTTCACATCCCTTGCCAAGTTCAGCTCCATCTGTGCCTTGACCTTCCTGTTTCCATCTCTGCAAGACTGGATCCTTGCTCAAACCATAAAACAAAAGACAATTACTGACTTGTCACAGTGTTGTAACTCTGTTGAGATCAACAGACCTGCTCTCTTGTACATTCAGAAATCCAAATGTATAGTCACTTGGAATAATGGGAGAATAAATATTTAAAAATACTTATTTTGATGGTGTGGATAATCAGAGTATCAACTGGTATTTATTCTCTGTTGCCTCTAGCTAAGACATCTGGCATTGTCATCATGTTATTTTACAATTTTCTTAAATAGAAAGTAAATGTACGCATACAAAAAACCCATACAACCTTGGAAATACAGAAATGTAAAGTTTTGCTTGGCTGACTGCTTAAGGATTGCTGTAAAAAAATGCATGCTGTGGACTTCAATTAGGAACACTGATATTGAATTTTGAACGTCCTTAATAAAGAGATGCTGTAGTAATTACCAGTACACTAAGCCAGGTGGAGAGCAATTTTGCACTGCCTGGTATGCTGAAGCATTTTGTGCAAGCTTGGGAGTCTATTAAAAATAGAATCCAGCCTTGGTTTAGTTTTTAACATGAAAGCTATCAAAATTTTCAATAGCTGGAAGTAGATTGACAAGATTGAACAGTCTGGGAGGGCTGAGGTTGTAGTCTGTGAGATGAGTTTCTCTGCTGCTAAAGATCTTGATCAGTCTTTGATCAAGCTACAGATGAGAAATGCCATGAGGGCATTTTCTGTTAATGCAGAGGGCAAAGAAATACTCACTGTGAAGAACTAGTATAATTCTTGGCTATAAGGATATGATATCACATCAGGGCACTGGGCAGCACAACTACTGCAGCAAGACTATTTTCCCCACACTGGAATATGGTACTAAATAAAAGTGTTTTCTGAAAAGGCTTTATCTGTATAAACTGCTACTTCCTTGTTTTGCATTAGTATTTTAT
Organism: Tetrao urogallus; assembly: GCF_951394365.1. Classification (NCBI taxonomy): domain Eukaryota; kingdom Metazoa; phylum Chordata; class Aves; order Galliformes; family Phasianidae; genus Tetrao; species Tetrao urogallus. The sequence goes on along the minus strand of NC_136816.1, from coordinate 54,168,408 downwards.
TAAAAAATAATAATAATAATAAAAAAAATATGGAATAAAATAACCCTGAGTCACATTCGTAAATACTTTCTTTCTAGCAAGCTGTATTGATCTGTGTGTGTGCCTTAGCTCATGCACAGTTGGATTGTGCATGCAGCTTATAAGCTTATATATAAAATTAACAGGCGGAATTGTTTTACCTCAGGGGTAATTATTTTTCTGATAATAATTGCAGCACAGAGCTGAACTTATTATCATGATAATGCTGTAATCACATGCTGTAGCTCTTACCTAGGTACTGGGTAATCTGGGAAAGGACAAAGAAACTTCTGTTTTGAAATTCTTCATTTGAAAAGCTGTATGAAATGAAGGATTTTGCTGCTGCTGTAAACTGTTTTTTTTGTTTTTTTTTTTTGTTTTAAATCTTTTCCTAGCTAAGTATTCAATTCAGTTATCTTCCTTTTTCATCAAATGTTTTGTTTTCATTCTGAGGGGATGAGATCAAGGGATTGTACCAGAATAGAAGTGTAATCTAATGATAAAACCTTGTCTGTGTTGTGAATGAAACTGAACTTCTAGGTCCTCTTCATACTGTCTCTGACTTCTTGGCTTTAGCTTTTTAATAATTTAGAGGAAGGCATCCATGAATGGATTGCGTTGTATATTTAATAAAAAAAAAGTTAGTTAATTCCAAGAATAAAGCTGAGGCTTCAGAGGGAAGTAATTTGTTAGTGCCATCATGGGGCTTCTGGTTTTGTCACTTCCTTGGTTTAGACAAATTAAAGTTGTGGCAGAAAATCAAGCATTCAGTTCAGTTCTGTCAATCTCTCCTTTCTATGAAAATTCATGTAGAAATACATGTGTGATAGAGCCAGTGAGAAAGTTGGTCTCTGGACAACCATTTGGTGCTCTATCCATTCCTGCAAACAACCTGTGGAGGTGGGCTCCAAATGAGCTTTCCTTGGCTGTCATAATGGAGCTGAATAAGTTTTGTGAATTAAATTTTTAATGAAGTAGACTTCTATATAAAACCTAAATCTTAAATGTAGAGATGTTGTGAATTAATTTTTAGGCAAGTAATAAAAGCTGCCTTAGTGAACATTTTCGTATTACAAGCATTTTCAGAGTAGTTCTGATGTCCAGGACCTAATAAAATCTCTCACCACAGTGTGTAAAAGAAGTTGCCTGTGTAAAATGAGTTTTAATTTAAGTGCTTTCTCGCTAGACAGTATTTGCCTGTGCACAGGAACTGGAAAATGGAAGGAAGAAGAGTTTACTGTAATGTGATTCTCTCCCATCTTGTGTGAAGTGGATTAAGACTGGAGATAGTGATTCACATTATCAGTGCAAATTGTTTTCCAGCATTAAAGAGAAAGTAGGTCCCGAAAAATGTTAGCTCTGTTTCTTTTTTAAATGAATTCTGACTGCTAATGAAATGAAAAAGATTTTCATTCTGTCTTTTGGGTAGACTTGTTAAAGAAAGCGTAAAGAATTAAGCTTGTATTAAGTTCCTTTAATCTAGTTATTGCTTAATGATTCTTTGAACAGATACTTATGATTGAATATTTTTTGGAACTGGAGAAAGTCTTTCTTTGATCATTAATTTTTTATTGTAGATTTTATAGCAGTTCTGTCATTCAGATTAGCCGATGGAAACTTAAATGCACAGAAATTCTGGTCAGAGTATTTTGCTGTCTTCATCTATAGGGATAAAATGGTTGTTACCATAGTAATAATGTCTTAATACCATAAATATATAAAAAGACAAGCAGTGAGCCTGATGTATGCCTGGTGACAATGAAAAGGGAGGCTGGTTCGAATGCCACCAGTAGAAATATGTGTGACGGTACAAAACCCCATGATCTCTTATGGTCCTGTCTATTACAAAGGGCTGTGTTTATGTCAAAGGACCATGAGACAAGCGTCACTGCCTTCCAGTAAGCAGGCCTTAAATGATCCTATTAGCTTTTGCACCTGTAGCTTTATGAAGGTAGAACTTAGATTCAGTAACTGAAGTGTTTAGGATATGAAAGCGTTGGAGGTGGCTTCACCTCCCCTGGAATATTATCTCTTGTTATATTAGTTTGGGTATTTGGAAAGTATACAGGGCTGAAAGGAAGAACTGCAGTGATATGGCCAATATTAAATTTAGGAAATTTCAAGTTTTTAAAGGTATGGTTTCTGTTGGTGGGCAGTTTGTAAGATGAAGCAGTTTGTTCTTTATCAAGCTTTAAATGCTTTTTGAGGCTTCTATGAATTTGAGTTGTTGTGTGTTAAACACTGAAGTATTTTATTTATGTATTTTCTGCTATATTAGCAGTCTTGTTTTGGGTGAACGTCTTAATAATTTAGAGGAAGGCATCCATGAATGGATTTGATAAAACCCTTAGAAAAAAAGTGATATGGTTAATTCCAAGAATAAAGCTAAGGCTTCAGAAGGAAATAAATTGTGCCATCACGAGGTTGGTTCTCGTTGGTTCTTAAGGCTTTTGATGTTGGTTCTTAAGAGTTAATCTTTCAGTTTTGTCTGGTGTTACAGTGCCTCAGTGGTGACAGTCCTGCAGGTTAACTTTATGCCTTAGTTGGTTACCGGCTGTGTAATACCTTGTTGCTATGATTTGCTTCAAGTGCACCAGATAGAGTATTCTGCTATTCTAACATATGCAACTGGGTGTGGGGGGAGGGTTCACTGCTATCTTGGAAGGAATGTAGAACTGTTAACATCAGTAGACTGAAAACTTACATGACTTATAGCATATGCAGACTTGACTGTGTCCTCTCGCCATTTTACTAGTGTGAAAGATCTCTGGGCTGAATAAGGACTATCTGCAGAATAATTGGATTCATCTTGTACAAAAGAAGAGCTGAACACAGTTTTTTGAAAACTTCTCACATGGAAGGATGAACACAGGAGTTAATTGATTGGGGAAGCTTCTAACATAGGACTTCTAACATAGAAGCTTCTAACATTGTCTTCTGGAGGAAGTCTAATTTAAGTGTGTGCTCTTCTTTGAGTGGAAACTTGTCTATCACCTGCCTTTTTAAGATAAATGTCTGCATTTGTAGGGCACAAAGCTGGTAGCAAAAGGCTCTTGAACTTCGCATGTACAAAATGAGGCGAAAGCCTTTCTGAGGGTAACTTCTCATCTAGTGAAGGTGAGCACCCTTGCTGGTATTTCTCAGGGTGCTGTTACTGGCTTCTGAACAAGGGAACAAAAAGAGGAGGTCTTTTACAGTGGGGACCAAAGCAAAAAGCAAAGGCATCAAAGTTGGGCTCTAGTGGAAGAGCCATGGACAGGGGAAGGAAAGACCAGTGGCCAGGCTCTTGAGGTCTAAATGCTGAAGAAAATGTTAGTACTTAGAGAAGATAAGCAAATTCATGCAAAAAGGGTTATTTCTGTATATTTTCTTTCTATGTATCCTGTCTAAATGGGAGAAGAGTAAGAACTTTCAAAATAGCATGCATCAATTCATGTTCAGCTGATGAAGAAAAAAGTAAACTAGTTTTCTTCAAACTGAATATGCCAAACCAGTAGCCTGCTATATTCCGTACATTCTACCATAAAGGACAGTTATACATTATTTTAGTCACCACAGAAATGTTTCAGAAAATTTTCAGAATTTTAATAGAAGCTTGATGATAGGATCTTTATTTTCTGTAATTAACGCAGTGCCACAGGTGTATTTTAACAGTGAGAGTTGTTGAAGGGATGTGATTCAAAACAAAATAAAGGACGTTTCATTTTCATTTTTTTTCTTCCACTGATAATCACTCTTCCCGAAGGAATACTATGGGTTGCTATTGCTTGACTGGGCGATTTTGGAATATTTGGTTTTTGGAATGTCTCTGAACATACTTAGGGATTTCATGGTGATGGCTTGCTCAGCCCCACCAGCTGTTCTCTTACTCCTTCTATGAGGACAGAGGGAGAAAATAGGATGAAAGAAAGGCTTATGGCTTACTGGGACAGGGATGTCTCTCGCTAATTAGTCAAAAGCAAAACAGACTCGGCATAAGGGAGTTTAATGTGATTTGCTGCCCGTTGCTAACAGACTAGAGCAGTGAGAACTAAAAACAAACTACGGACACCTTCCCCCACCCACTCTCCTCTACCAGCTCCCTCTGAGCAGCTACTGAAGCGGCAGTCAGTCCTTAACGCTTTGTCTCATGGCCACTGTGCCCTGCTCCACGTGGGTCCGTCCCGCGGGATGCCGTCCTACCCCAGCTGATGCTGTGTGGGCTCCCCACGGGCAGCAGCTCTGCAGGCACAGCTCCACATGGCTCCGTCCCACAGGGCCCCCCCTCAGGAGCTGCTCTGGCACTGTCCCACGGGCGGCAGCTGCCCCAGCCCTCCCGCCCCACCGCAGGCTGCTCCCCACGGGCTGCTCCTGCGGGGTATCTGTGGGCTGTGCCTCCTCCGGGCCTCAGCCACTGCTGCACTGTGGGCTCCTCCGTGGCTGCACTGCTCCGCGTAGTGCCTCGTGCACTGCCCTCGGTGTCTGCAGGGAGCTGCTTCTCTCATTTTCTTCCTCTTCTCTCCTATGTGCCCTTGCCACCCTGCAGCCTTCCTGCTGCCAAAGCCTTGATATATAAGCCCAGTACAGCATGTTCAGGTGTCTTTTAACAACTTGTGGGCTTTAACAATTTTATGGGCTCCTTCTCATGACTGATTCGTTTCTTTCACTATAGCCTCTTTTTCCTACCTTGCCTGCACATTTTGTTTGGTTCGGTTGCTGACTGAGCAGATTTCTAAATCTAGCTTTTTAATAAAACCAATCAAAAAATAGGTTCAAGTTACAGTTTCACACAGAATCAAACCGGGGTTTCTATGATGCTTTGTTGGGCACAATAGGTGACCATATACCACAACACCGCTCCACATATACTGAGCAGCAGTTAAATTTAACCTTTTGAATTTTCAGTAGAGCTAAGTAACTTAGAAAGAGTCCTCCTATAGTAAAATTAAATCTCTCTATGATTACTGCACTCACTGAAAACATTCATCCGTTTTTTACCTGGAAGAGCAAATGCTTGTTAAATTACTGAATTGAAAAAAAAATGTGCAGCACATATTTAGGATTTTCTCCATGTAGCCCTCAAGGCTTATAAAATTAAGACAAAGGGTCCTTTAATGACCAATATATAATCCATGTATAATGACTGACTTTAAACTGCTGGGGACCAGGGAAACATTTGGTTGCAATTTTGCAAAATAGTGATTGGTGGCAGAAAAATGATACACTGATTCATCCACGTAGACGCCAGCTTTTGGCTTTAAAGTATATTTATGTGCATACTTTAAAAGATGGTTATGAGGTTTCATGGGGTTTTGCAGTTAAAGGGAAAATTGCAAAGACTGCTTTAGAAATATTATCCTAGATCAGTGCTGTAAAAAGTGAAAATTGTAATTCCCCTCCCTATCCCATCTAAACCTGAGCTGTGAACGATGGTAGAGATTAGTGTGCATAAATTCCACTCTCACTAAAATATTAGTGCTGATTACAGCTGAATACAGTCACTCCAAAATTTTGAGAGTTTGAAGAATTTACCGTGTAAAGGCATTCTTTTTTCCCCATTCTTTAAAACTCCAGAAATCACATCCTGAATTTCCAAATAGAAGAAGTAGGAGAGGTCTGTTGCAGTGTGTCCTTTCATTATAATTTCCTTCACTTAAAAAATCTGCAATGGTATTGGATTCCCCCCCTGCACTCAAATTGGTGTGTTCTTTTTCTCACTTGGATTGTAACACAAAGATAATAGGTTTTGTTCTGTGTTGTAGAACGCACCTGGTCTGAAAGCAGAGTGACTGTTCTCCAACAGAAGTTCCAAGGTTTGGCTGGAAGTAAATACTGTTTTATGTCATGGCTCTCTTCCTGAGAGTACTATTTAACTCTCTCCTGCCCCTTTCCATCCTCTTCAACATTCATATGCATTTGTGTTCTCCTGTGCTGAGCTATAACAAGGATTATAAATGTATCTTTTTTCTCTTTGTGATGGGTAAACTGAGAATAATCTGGCTGGTAAACCCCTTGATTTGTTCTGCTTGTGGGATGCTTGTTCAGTGTTGTTTTCATTGTACGTGACTGAGATGAACCATTTCTCTCGTTACATAAATAACAGGGAAGATGGGATTTTTATTCTGTCCAGCAAGTGTCAGATGGGTGTTTTGCATGCAGCTTTTTGAAAAAAAAATGTCTCTGGAGATTGGGATTGTAAAAGGAGTGCCTCCCAGCCTCTCTGCCACCACGTCAGGGCTGATGTCCCTTTTCAGGATATCTACCATAACTTCACTGAGGCTGACCTGTAGACACGTTTTATATTTTCTCATCCTACCTGGTGTGTGAGTTCTGCTGCAGAGGGTCCTGCTCACTGTCTCCTTGACTTTGATTGGCTCATCTGTGTGTGGCTGATTCCACAGATTCCACAGAGGGCAGGTGCTCCTCTGTGCATACATTGGAGCTTTGCAGACACACCTTGTCCTAGTGCATGTGTCACACCCCAAACAAGACGAAAAGAGTTGGGCAATCTTTGCAACAGTGCACAAGTGTATACTGCAGAGTTTATTTTACTGTTACTTTGGTACCACAAGCAAACTTGCTGTTTTCCTTAATGTGAAACATTCCCTTAATGTGTTTTATTTGATAGATGTGTATGAAATTTTTACAAAGCAGTTTGGTTGGCTACTTTTTTTGGTACAGTTCCCGATTGAAACTTAAGAAAATAATGCCATCTGACCTGTTGCATAGCAGAGAATACAGGGGCTTCTTGAAAGGTTTTCCTTTTGGGTGACAGTAAATCACTTGGGGAAAAAGGTGGGCTTAGTTTTGGCTTGGTTGTGTGAAGAATTAAGATCTTGAATGCTTGTGCTGGATTGGTGCAAAATGCTTTATCAAACTTGAATAGACCCCCTAATTACAGGGTGACAATTTGTAGAAGAAAAAATCCCATGTGAATTATGGAGTAATAGGCTTCTCAAACAAATGTGGTTCTTCATCAAATGACTTGCAGTGTTGCTTTCTCAGCATAACCTCCCAGTGGCAGTGCTGTCTGGAGGGCCATCAGCAGCAACTGTGCTCCTGAGAACTGTGTCAGAGCTGAACTAGAAAAAAAGATAAATTAAGCATCCAGTGATTTCCTGGTGCTTTAAGCAGAAGATAAACATTTTGCAGAGGAAATAGGAGGGGAAAAGGAATCTCCTGTCAGGATACTTGCTTCTCAAGATAGGAAGCCAATTTAAAATCTTGAGTTTAAGACATTTCCACTTTTTATCTAGTTAACAGTGTTTTCACTGGATAGACAGGAAGGCTACGCTTCCCTCTGTCCCGTTAATCAGGTGAGGTCTCTCTATGAAATCTAAGTTTGAAAGATAAGTTCTGTGCCTGGGCAGATGGTGGTAGAGCATGGCTCTCTGCCCTGCCTCCTGCCTGCCTCCCCTGGTTGCTTCTACTGCAGACTGGAGCTGCGGGTGGCTGCTCACCTGCCTTGCTGTGCCTGGACACGCTAGCCCTGCCACTGGCTTCCTCACTCACTGACATGGTCATAACGCTTCAGCTTACCAGCACAGCTCCCCAGTTTCTGTAGGAAACGAGTCTGTTCCAGAGGGTTGGAGAAATTTACACCCTCCTGGCATCAGGGGGAAAATCCTGAGTTAGATGTTGGGGTGTTGCTCCAGCTACAAAGTGATCCTTCTGCCATGAATGTCCTTTTTGCATGCTTTGAACTGGCTTGTGCGACAGCAGCTGAAGGGATCCTCCTGCGGCAGAGCTGGGGTGCCTGGTAGCACCTTGTAAACAAATAGATCAAATGGTGCAGATGTACTTTGTTCACTTGGTGTCTTAGAGCTCCACTCTGCAAAGAAGGTTGGGGTATTCCTCTTCTGAAGTGAAGCCTGCTGGCTGCCAAAGTATCACAGAATCACAGAATCACAGAATTGTAGGGGTTGGAAGGGACCTCCAGAGATCATCGAGTCCAACCCCCGTGCCAAAGCAGGTTCCCTACAGCAGGTCGCACAGGTAGGCATCCAGGCAGGTCTTGAACATCTCCAGAGAAGGAGACTCCACCACCTCCCTGGGCAGCCTGTTCCAGTGCTCCGTCACCTCACTGTAAAGAAGTTCTTGCGCACATTTGTGCGGAACTTCCTATGCTGCAGTTTCCAGCCGTTTCCCCTTGCCCTGTCTCCACTCACCACTGAAAACAGTCTGGCCTCGCCATTCTGCCCCCCACACATTAGATATTTATAGACCTGGATCAGGTCCCCTCTCAGTCTCCTTTTCTCAAGGCTGAACAGACCCAGTTCACCCAGCCTTTCCTCATAGGAGAGATGCTCCAGGCCCTTCACCATCTTCGTGGCCCTCCGCTGGACTCTTTCCAAGAGATCCCTGTCTTTTTTGTACTGGGGAGCCCAGAACTGGATGCAGTACTCCAGATGAGGCCTCACCAGGGCAGAGTAGAGGGGGAGGATCACCTCCCTCGACCTGCTGGCCACGCTCTTTTTAATGCACCCCAGTAAGCCATTGGCCTTTTTGGCTACAAGGGCACACTGCTGGCTCATGGCCAACCTGTCGTCCACCAGGACACCCAGGTCCCTTTCCGCAGAGCTCCCCTCCAGCAGCTCATCCCCCAACAAGTAGGATATCTTTTCATCTTCCTGCAAGTGCCGAGTGGTTTAATGTTTGGAATAAAACCAAGAGCTTACAACACTGGGTACAGCTAGTGCAGTTGTATGGTGAATCCCGTTAATGCCTTGTTCTAATACAGACAAGCTGAAATAACTGTAAGAACATGTTAAAATGTAGCATGTAAAAATGTAGGAGAATAGTTGCCACTTCCTGTGCTGTCGGCACATGTGGCCGTGCTTGTTGCTGTGTATCTCTGGTTTTGCCTGGTCTGTGGGCAAGCAGGGAAGCAACTGTTGGCTGCAGAATTTTGCACAAGAGCTGAGGAACCTTTAAAAAGTTCTTGCTTACTGCCTGACTTCTTTAGATGTCACAGTACAGATTCTTGTGCCTGTAGCTCTTTTGAAAATCTTTACAGAAGAGGCGCGTCTCGTAATACTGTCATCCTCAAGCTGATTTCTGTAGCTCCATAGAGGAAACCTTCCAGGAGAACTTGAGGTAGATGGTAATAAAAAAAAATCCCACAGCACAGGGGGAGAATTCTACAGAACATCTTGAAAAACACTAGTTTATCTTCCAGCTACATTTGGAAGCCTTTTCTCTTTTTATTTTATATCCTGTTCTCAGGGATTGCTGGTTAATAATTCACATGTTCTGCAGTTACCAATTAAAGAAAAATTGAATTTGAAACAGCAGTAGGTTCAATTAAATATATTTGGGAATCAGTTATTTCTTCCATTGCTCAGAAAGGGTGTTAAATTATTTAAAAAGTCATTTCTTCATGCATTTTTCTTTACATGAGCAAAAAATACCAATGGCTAATTACCATTCCTGAGGAATTAAACATTTTCATGCTCTAAAACTTGGGACTTGAGAACAGAAAAAAGCGAACCAGTTCAAGACGAAACAAATGTTACTTAGATGGAGCGCGTGCTTAAAGATGATGGCAGTCTTTACAGAAGGGCAGTCAAATTTTGTCGGAAATAAAATCTTACGCTTGAATATGCATTGTGGCATAGCTTGTTAGAATGTGTGCATCAGCAACTGAAGTCATTTGGCACAGAGTGGAATTCTTGCTCAGTTACAGAGAGCGGGAAGTGAATCTGTGCCTTCCAGAGGGTCTCAATTTCCCTCCACCACCAGCAATCCTTACCAGTTCCATGAAGATCAGAAAGGTCTCTCAATTACATGGTACATGGTATGCTTATTACTGGGTTGGGCTTACTTTTTTCAACCAACTTATGTCCCCTAATTGGCCTCAGTAATGTACCATATTAGTCATGTTATGGCTATTTGCCACAGGCTATAGGAAAAGTGGTGCTTATTTCTAAGTGGAAACTTGCAGAATTTCCTGTTTTGGTGAGAAGACAAGTAGTTAACATGCACTGCTATCCTGATATGCTTCTTACATGGCAGTTGCTTCTTACAGAAGAGCTACATTAAGCAGGGAACAAATGGTTTTCGAAACACAATTTACTTTTAAAAGAAATTGGGCTTCTCACCTATGATAATATAGTACAATGAAGGCAGAAGCTTGGTTGTATTAAAATAATGTCAGGAAAAATCAAAGTTTAAACTATATGGATTCTTAGCAGTCTGTAGCAAGGTTGAAATTGTTATTTTTAGCTTTTTGCCATTAGTGTCTTTTCTACTTGTGTGGACCTTTGACTTCTTTCTTGAGCACAGCTTGATGCCTGCCTCACCTCAGGATGCCTTTTGTAGCAAGTGTGAAGTTGTAGTGTATTGCTGCTTGTACAGAAGCATGCAGAGCATTGCTGCCTGACAACAGAAGTCTGGTCATTCAGTGTGGCTTTCTTGATACATGAAGTAGTTTTCAGTGCATCCAATTGAATGTTTTCTAATTGCATCCAAAAGTTGGTGCAAGTATCTGGATGGCTTTAATAGATTGGTATGTGTCCGGCATACGTCTTTGGCTAGAAATTTAAGGAGTTTTTGCTTAAAAGGTTGTAGGAGACTTCTGTTTTAAAACAACAACAACAAAACAAAACAAAACAAAACAAAAAAAGAATACAACTTTTTCCAGGGATGCTGGTAGAACACTTGTGCCTGAGAACAATTTCATTTTCCAAATGTACATTGAGGGCAAATTTGTTTTCTGTGTTTTGGTACCTGAATCGCCATTCAGCTTTCCATAAATTAAATTGTTTTCTACAGCAGTAAATTGTAAATATAAACTAGTTCTGTTTTGTTTTTCTTTTTTCTTTTTCTTTTAAATGAAACTTTCACTTCCTCAAGTCATTGCAGAAAGAATGAGTTTCCCTATAATACTGCCTGCATCAGGTGTTAAGCATTTAAGGGTAATTGTGAATGTGAAAACAAATTTGTAGCTGCTTTCCCTGAAAACAAGCCAAACGTCATTTTTGTCTGAGTGCATTTGAAAAGGCAATCCTTACTACATAAGTCTGTTATGCTATTCCATTTAAAATGTTTCTTCATTCCCACTACCTAATGAATTATGTCTGTACATAATGAAGTCTGGTCATTCAGTGTGGCTTTCTTGATACATGAAGTAGTTTTCAGTGCATCCAATTGAATGTTTTCTAATTGCATCCAAAAGTTGGTGCAAGTATCTGGATGGCTTTAATAGATTGGTATGTGTCCGGCATACGTCTTTGGCTAGAAATTTAAGGAGTTTTTGCTTAAAAGGTTGTAGGAGACTTCTGTTTTAAAACAACAACAACAAAACAAAACAAAACAAAACAATGATCAGGAGTGAAGTCAGTGTTTCATCTTGAGGTGCTCTGTGTGCTTTGGAATGCTGCAGAATGATAGCTGTATGTTCATGTCCCCACAGTAATTGTCAGACTCTGTACTTGATCAACAGCAAATATCAGTCAAATCAAACAGCAATGATTTGGGATCTCACAGCATATGTTTTGGCAGCATTTAACAAGTTGTAGAACAGAAACTGTTCTTTATGGTGATAGGGACTCAAGGGACCAGAGAGCTGCATCTAATAATCTTGCATCATTTATGTGACACATAAATAGTGAATCCAAGGAAAAGTGTAGGTTCTGCTGCACAGTAATGCAGATGAGCTAACTGTCTTGTCTGTTGTGTTAATACAGTTATCAGTACGTGAATATGTTTGCCTGTGCCATACTTTATAGTGTGTATAAGGTAGACTTCTGAGTTGCTAGTGAAACTTTAAATGGACTTTTTTCATCATACACTTTAAGTCTGTTAGGGAACAAACTTAACTGTAAAAGTGCAGCTGGCCTCAGATTCTTTTTATTACAATAGATATTTTTGTTGTAGCTGCAAACATGTTGTACTATTGCCATGTGTTAGTTGTACCTTCAAGTACAGCAAGTATTGTAGTGTTTTTGCAGGAGCTAGCTTCAAATAATTAAGCTTACTTGTCTTCAAAGTGAAATATAATTGTTGATAATTGTCTTTATGGAAAAACTTTTAAGCATTACCTGAAAGGAAGAAAATTAAATTATTGAATACAGTGTATGTCTTCTTTGTACTGGTTTTATTTATGTGGTTCATTGTTGGTTCACTAGATAAACACAGATCTTTATGAGTCTTTTCCAAGTCTTACTTTTGGATTATGGAGTTTTTCTGCATCTCAGTACTGTAAGGTAAAACAGTTACCCAAGAGTATGCAGCTACCATAAGAAAAATTTACTTGTTAGGTTGAAAGAGCTTATTGAGAAGTTGTTGATATTTGAGTAAATTGTGTGTAACCAAGGAGCATTCCAAGGAACTGGAAGGTCCTGCTAGCTTTCAGCGTTTTCTTAGATCAAACCAGGTGTTTTTTCCTTCCAGCACTGTGGCCATTACTGTCTGTTTCTGCATTCCTCATGTGTTTATGTGAAGAACAATTCTGCAGGCTGAGAATCAAAATGTGTTGTTTTAGTTATGGATCAGTCTTTAGTGAAGTTTTCAAGAGCTGTCCGTGCTAAGCCCTGGGTGAGTGGTGGAAGAGATCAAGGAGTGGGAGGCTGGGCAGCGGGACTGGAGGAGGTACTGTTTGACCCAGTGTATTTTTCTTTTTCCTTTGCTGTTTTCCTGCTGCTCCCACAGCTCTGCTCTCTTCATGCTGCATCAGCTACACTGTCTTTATTAACACGGGCAGGAAATGCACGTTTTCTCAGGAGGGTGAGCAATAGGAAAAGGGCAGAGCTGGGGCAAAGACATGATTTGTACAGAACGGTTTCAGTTGTTCGCCCACACCTCCCTTTCCGCTGCTGCGGGTAGGGCAGAGAGATATGATTTTTCTGAGAGGCCTCAAAATAGCTGAAGTGGAATGGTCCTTGCACTGCCCGAGAGCATGACACACCTGTGATCACCTTTCAGAACCTAGAAGTCAGTTACTTGTAGTGCAGCCATTGTGTGTAACAAAGTGTATTGAGATGAAATATTGTGGGCAGCATTAAAACAGTTCATTTTAAAGATGAGCATTAAATGTTGTTCTCTTGAAACTGAGTGAAGATAATTGACTTTGTCCAAGGTGTGTGTGTGGGTCTATGGTATACACAAATTTTATGAAACCGAAATACTTTTAAAGATTTGTAAGGCTGTAGAGATGCATTAGATGTGTATTAGATGCTGGAAAAGACAAACTGTATCCAGCTACTCTGTACACCTATTCTCTGGAGACTGTGAGGAGATGAGGAGCTGTGGTTGATGCGGTTTTTGTTTTGTTTTGTTTTCTAAGTAACTGTTGGCTGTCTAAACAAACAAAAAAAAATCTCTCGTTGTCCCTTCCTGTTACATTACATGATTTATGATTTGTGACCCTGTGCTGGGAAAAAGTCTGTTATGATCGAGAATTACTGCGTGCCCTGTCTGTAGCATCTCTGGGAAGTGAGAGGCTGCTGTGACTGCATGTCCGGCCCAGATCTGCATGCTTCCTTATGCTGGCGCCAGGGCCTGAGACATGTCCCCGCGTGTGATGTGTGGATGTCCTTTGTGTGTCTGTCCTGCTGCCTGATGTGCTCCCTCCTCTACTGGGCATTGAGGGCACTGCTCTGCAGTGTGGTATCTTCCCTGTTAAACCTTGCATTTTGCCCTTGTTTTTGGACAAAAGAATTTGTCTTTTAATGAAGAGGACTGTTTCTTGAATGAACTGGTGGTTTGGCTTTGAGCTGCCCTTGTGAGAGTCAAAAGCATGTTTTTATGGAACACGTTCTAGTGCTTCACCTCCTAGTTCCTTCCATTCAGTAATAGATCCATTTTATCATAGAGTAGAATTGTAGAATCCTTAGAATTGGAAGGGACTTTTGAAGGCCATCTAGTCCAACTCCGCTGCAATGAAAAGGAATATCCACAGCTCGATCAGGTTGCTCAGAGCCTGGTCCAGCCTGGTCTTGAAAGTCTCCAGGGATGGGGCATTCATTGTATCTCGGTGCAGCCTGTTCCAGTGCCTCACCACGGTCGCTGTAAAAGATATTTTCCTTATATCCAATCTGAATCTCCCCCTTTTAAGCTTGAAACCATTTTCCCTTGTGTTACCACAACAGATCCTGTTGCAGAGTCCATCCCCTTCTTTCTCGCAGCTTCCCTTTAGAACTGAAATGTCTCAGGTCTGTCTGGGAGTTCTCCAGCTCTTTTAGCCTGTCCTCATAGGGAAGATGTTCAATCCCTTGGATCGTTTCTGTGGCCCTCCTCTGGACACGCTCTGCCAGGTCTGTATTGAGGACTTCACATCTGGATGCAGTTCACAAGGTGAGGCCTCACCAGTGCAGAGTAGAGGGTCGGGATCACCTCCCTCACCCAGCTGGCCATAATTCCTTTGATGCAGCCCAAGGCACAGTTGGCTTTTTGGGCTGCGATTGCACGTTGCTGGCTCACATCCAGCTTCTCATCCACCAGTACACCAGGTCCTTTTTGGCAGGGCTGTACTCAGCCCTTTCATCCCCCAGCTTGTACTGATAGTGGGGGTTGGCTCAGCCCAAGCACTAAACCTTGCATTTGGAATTGCTGAGCTCTGTGAGGTTCTCCTGGTCCCACTGCCCAAGCCTGTCTAGGTCTTTCTGGGTGGCATCTCATTCCTTGGGCATGTTGACTGCTCCCCACAACTTGGAGTCATTTGCAAACTTGCCAACAGTGCACTCAACCACACTGTTGATGTAATTGATGAAGATACTGAAGAGCATTGGTCCCAGCACTGACTCCTGTGGGACACCACTTGTCACTGATCTCCATCCAGACACTGAGCCATTGACTCCCACACTCTGGACTCAGTCCAGCAGCCAATTCTTCTTCCTTTGAACGGTCCACTCATCAAATCCATGTCTTTCTAATTTGGAGAGAAGGTTGTTGTGGGATGCTGTGTTAAAGGCCTTACTGAAGACCAGATAGATGACATCAGTGGCTTTTCTCTTGTCCATTGGTGCAGTGACACCATCATAGAAGGCCACTAGGTTTGTCAGGCAGGACTTGCCCTTGGTGAAACCATGCTGGTTCTCCTGTATTGCCCCCCTGTTTTCCATGTGCCTTAGCATAGCTTCCAGGAATATCTACTCCATGCTCTTTCCTGGCAGAGGTGAGACTGCCATGAACAGTAAACTTCTATCTGGGACTGAAAAGGGTGTTTGTTTTGGGTAACAGATGAATGACTCAGTGATTTCTGTTCCTTTCCTCCACATGAGTCTAGATAGATAAGGAAATGGAAATCTCAGATTGTATACGGTCTACTTGGATGTGTACGAGGATTCATTACATGGGCAAAAATAGAGCTAGAATATGAGAATATGAGAATTTTTGTCCCCTTTGTTTATACACACATAACAAAATAGTTTGACAGCAAAGACTGAGAATAATATGGTAACTTGTTTTTTTTCCTTATTTCAAAGGTGTTCCAGATAAAGGAAAATGAAAAATAACTTCTTGCTTAGACTTGTGGTCATCTTATTAAATTTTTGTATTTCACTTATTAGAGAGTCTTTTTAGCAAGAGCATATTTGCAGATTTTCTCTCTGGCTTTTGCTGAAGTTTTGCCTTCTACTTAATATAATCAAATCCTAAATAGAATTAATGAATTATTCATAGATTGCCCTGAAAGTTGAAAATGGGAGAGGGTGGAGAAAACAACTTTATAAACTTCCTCTCCATATTTAGCTCAGAGTCATAGTTTACATCTTTCAAATGAAATACTAAAAAATTCAGTTTACGTGATATACATTTGTATTTCCCATTCAGAAACTGAGTTCATAGAGTGTTATCTGCAAAGCAGTAGATCAAATTCTAAGTTACTATTAAAAAAGCTAAACATTTGTTAGCTTCAGGCACTTCCACTGCATTTGTGCTTAGTTGCTGTTTTAAGCACATTAAAGAATGCCAGTATCAGGAGTCACCAGTTTTATTTAAACAGTTGTAAATGGTTGATTCTTCCTCTCCTGTCTTCATTAGCTAGTCCACATTCGTTTGAAAATGGGCAGAATGACCCTTACTAATTTGGTCAGTGCTCAGGGTCATGCTTGTCAGCTGAATAAACATGGAAAGCAAAATATATTTAATCTCCTATTGGCTTGGAATTTGGGAGGGGATGCTGCACTGCTTATTTTGAAGCAAAGTAGGTCATCTCTCTTCATCTGGACTATCCTTTTTCTTTCCCATAGCTTCCACTAACAAATCATGTACCTGAAAATCGAATTAAGCGCTGGATTTCCTATTAGTTGTGCAATGAGCTTAAGTCTGCAAAAGTGAAATAAGCTCTGCCTTCTGAATTTGTCTTGTAATCTAGTACCACTGTTCCAGTTAATGAAAAGTTAAAATACTTCAAAGTAGTAAATTCCTGTGGCTTTTAAAATCAGATCTCACTTGCAGAAGTAAGTAAACCAAGAGATCAAAGAGAACTGTCATACACTGATCTTTCTTTCTAATGCTTTGCTTTTATAAATCTATAATGTTTTGGAATGTCAAATGCAAAGCAAAATGTATCCCCTAGATGCATATTAGTTTCAATTGTGCTAGTAACAGGGGTATGAAACATGCTGTCCCTCTGCAATTCACTGCATGCAGAGGTGTAGTTTTCTTTCACTCCTAATTCATTCTTGCTCCGTATGTGTAGCTGCATATTTGATTGTATACATATATAATTAAAATCCCCCTTTGCTAGCAGAATAATTAAAAAATATAAATGTGTTTTAAGGAAAATCAGAAGAGATATGAACTCTGAAATCCAAACCATCATGGTTTTATTTTTTCATGCTTGACAAATGTGTTTTTGCACAGTGTATGTGTGAGGGAGTAGGTAATGGCTGATTAAATGCAACTGGCTTAAGCTACTAGTGTGGCCTTTTTTTCAAATAATGAGTAGCTATACTGTTTCTGTCATTAAAAGTCAGAACTCTCAATGTAACAGTAAAGATTTGCTAGTGCTTGAACCTCATGCAGAAGTCTAGGTGATTTTTAGGAGGTTCATGATGTAAGTTATCTTTCTTTAGTGTACGTGAAGCTTAGCTGCTTCCACTGACTTTGTGGCTCAGATCAAAGCCAGTAAATTCTAGATCTGAGATAAGTGAATGTTGATTAAAGTAGATGAATACTATTTTATGAAACTTCTGTGTGTAGTATTATTCTGCTTATGCTGTACAGTAACGTGTAGTGCTGATTCTTTCTGATTTTTTTTTAATGTAATCGTTTGTTTGTTAATCTTGTTTGTTTCTCTGTGTAAGACCACAGCACATGATTTCTGAGGTATAAAGGTGACTCATGAATTCTTATAGTGGCTTTTTTGTTGTTTTGTTTGTGTGAGGCTTCACCATCCGCTGCATTTTGAGTGTAGTATTGTATGTTTGGAAGTGCTTAAATAAGTACCAGAATAATTTCACCTTGGGCATTTCATATTTTGTGCAGTAGCTCTTAAAGCTTGGAGAGTCTGAATGAAAATTTTGATTGTTGGTCAAAGAATGACAGCTTTTCGCAGCATGAAAAAAGAGAGGTTTTGAAGGATGGAAGAAAATTGTGTGCAAGTTAGTCTGATCTTTTTTTACTGAGACAAAGCACTTTATCCTCGCTGAAGTATTCCAGCCTTATATGTAGCAAAGAACATTTTTTGTTTTCCTCTTTGATGCTTTATACCTGTGCAGGTGCCTGCCCTTCCCGAGTGTCTGCACATTTCAGTATATGTGCTGTTAACAAGGAACCCTTCGGAGATAGGAGAAATATAAATCGTAAATTACCTCTGTAACCCCAGCAGTATTGTCTGACCCAGTGACTCTTGCCCTCAGCTCCAGTAATTTCAAGGCAGTGCTGTTGCTCACAAGCACTGACTCTTACAGTTTAATGCCAACGGGCAGCTGAAAGTATGAAAAATCTCAGTCCATGAGCTAAGTAACGATGGAGATCTTTCACCAATTACTATTAAGGGCAAAACAGACTCAGCATAAGGGAAATAAATGTAATGTATTGCCTATTGCTAGCGGACTAGAGCAATGAGAAGTGAAAGCAAATTAAGACCTCCTTTCTACTACCCATTCATCCCCGGGAGCCATGTGGGAGAGCTGGGAATGGAGGCTGCAGTCAGTCCTTAACACTTCCATTCTGCTGCTCCCCATGGCCGCTGTGCCCTGCTCCACGTGGGTCCGTCCCGCGGGATGCTGTCCTACCCCAGCTGATGCTGTGTGGGCTCCCCACGGGCAGCAGCTCTGCAGGCACAGCTCCACACGGCTCCGTCCCACAGGGCCCCCCCTCAGGAGCTGCTCTGGCACTGTCCCACGGGCGGCAGCTGCCCCAGCCCTCCCGCCCCACCGCAGGCTGCTCCCCACGGGCTGCTCCTGCGGGGTATCCGTGGGCCGTGCCTCCTCCGGGCCTCAGCCACTGCTGCACTGTGGGCTCCTCCGTGGCTGCACGGGAGATTTGCTCCGCGTGGTGCCTGTGGGCTGCAGGGGGACGGCCTGCTCCTCTGTGGGCCTCTGTGGGCTGCAGGGAGCTGCTGCTCCGCACCCAGAGCACCTCCTGCACTGACCTCCTTGATGCCTGCAGGGCTGCTTCTCTCATTTTTCACTCCTCTCTCCCAGCTGCTATGGCACAAAGCTTTTCTCCTTTTTTTAGATCTTATTTCACAGAGACAATAGCCAGTGCTGGAGCCGGCTCTTGTCTGCCATGAGGTAGCTGTACTCTGCTCTGAGAAGCCACTTCTTCACCTCCCCTGCTGCCAAAACTTGCCACACAAACCCAATTCAAGGCATACATTCTTGGCATTAGATTCCTGGACGTTCATCCATGTGATTGTTTACTGTGTTAGACTGAAGCTGAATGGGAAAGAATAGGAGAAACTTTCCTTATTTTGACAGTGAAGGTCCTAATATATGTGTGGTGGTGTTTTGTTATGCTGTTCTCCTCTTGAGAGCATTCTCTAAGAACAGTGTGCTGTGTTAACTCATATGCAGCCTGTGCTTTTATACACAAATTGCAGTAGCTCTGTGTCATCCACATGTTGTGGGATTTCTTTCCTCTGTAAGATTTTGAGCCTCAGTTGATGGGAGCAGATGACTTTGATTCACCTGAGAAGCAAGATTAGGCCTGACTCATGAAAGATCTTGACAGTTATTAGCAAAAAGGAAACATCAGCTTCTCTGCTATACTTATTAAACAAGCTTTGATTAAGAGTGGGTTAGGAGCTATTATGAAATTCATTTTAGGTAATGCAAAGGAGGGAGCCATGGAAACCTTCCCCAGAAAAGTTTCTCTTGTGCTTGAATGCAGTGCCTCAGACTGTAAACAAGAGATCAATGATAGCACATCTAAGTTAACTGTTAGTATTTACAATTATCTGTGGGGAAAAAGGTTTTTTTCCTTGCATGTTATAGATAGAAGATAGCATATCAGTCCTCATTCAGTACTTATTTAATGCTCATGTTTTTGATTTCTGGATCTGTAGCTATAAACCACTAGCAAAGTTCAGGCTTGTATGATGGAACTGATATGGGGTCTTGTTACTAGGCTGACATACTTGACCAATATATTAGTGACGGTAACACGGCGTAAAAAATTCTCAAGCCTTACTCTACTGTTTTTTAGTTTGTGGTGTTCCTAACAGTAAAGTATGTTCTGTTTAGAAAGCTGTACTTTGCGTCCCTAACAGAAAATCTAAAATTGGTACCCGGGCTGTTTGTTAATGAATGAAGCCTTGAGACTTGTGGTTTCAGAACTGATGTGGGCCTAGGAGGTGGGTTGACCCCTGAATATACTGTTTAGCTAATATGAAAGTGAAGAGTGCGATGGTTCTGTTGAAAACCAGCTCTAAAAATGAAGCTAACATTATATTAGATATCAAAGGAGTAAACACTTAGTATCCTTTAACCAAGGCCATGTTGGATTTAGTAGGCCTTGAAGAGAACATTAATCAGAATGCTTTGAGGATGTTGCCAATTTAGAAGCAAACTCAAGGTCCGTATATCTTTAGATGAATTAAATCACACCCCTAGGCCAAAAACACTGCTGCCCAAGTGAAGACTCCTCCCATGAGCTGCGTGGTATGGAAGGATAGAGTCAGCAATGTCATAAATATGTAAATTAGTAACTAATCATCCTGAGGTGGATGGACTGGAAAATTATTAAGTTTGTGACTTTTGTGTATAAATATATTGCATATATTCTGTTTGGTGTGCTTGATTTGTGGGAAGCCACTGAGCACCCAGGTTTGCACAAACCTGAAATAAATAGTCTCTTATGAATGTGTTATTACTGACCTGTTCCACACTGAGGAGATGAATTCACTTTTCAGACAGCAATTCCTCTTCTGTAGGGAAACTTCAAGGGAACCTTTACAAAAGTGGGTTTTGGATGGAAAGCAGGATAAGAAAATGGAGTAAGAATAAAGCTTAAGAAGCTGCTGTTTGTACTGCCCTCTTGCCAACTTTTTCCTGAATTCTTTTTTGAGTTGGATTTAGGATTTCGACGGCAAAAAAAAAAAGCAATGCCTTAAAGGTAATGGAAGGGAGTCTTGACAGATTTTAAGGATTTTCTTTTCATATTCCAAAGCGTACAAAAAAAGTTTCACTTCTTTTGATATCTGTGCTATCTTTCTCCTACTGTGAATTTCAGCTTTCCTTGACACAATCTTCTGAAGACTGTTCATGAGTCTAATGCTAATGCCGGACCTGAATGCATCGTGAATGTTCTCTTCCTGTGTGCGCTACATGTCTTTTCTCTGGTAGGGATGTGGATGCAACCCTACAAGAGCTGGTTGAGCCAGTTCCTCTGAGGATGAGACTGTGCCTCTCTTGATCCAGATTTTTGTAACCTTGTATGGAAACCAACCATTCACATTCAAGCAGCTGACATATTAGTATCAACCACATGTCACATCTACTGGAGAAACACGGACTGCGTTTTAGAGAGTATTTGGATTTTCAAAGCCGTCAACTCAATTTAACTGACAGACCATGTGCATTTTCTAAATAGGAGATCAGTTTGTTCTCTTAGATACTGTTCAAGTGCACAAGGTTCCCTTGTGCAAGCCAAGTGTAGTCTTCAGTCCACCTCCTCTGAGAATGGGACACTTGAATTTACTGCATATAAAAACTGAAAAGTAATATAAAGAACAAAGAGTGAGATTAGAACATGCAGTTACTGTCATACACAAAAAAGAGGCCCAGCGCATCATCTTTCAAGCTATATAGTCTGATTTTTCAGGCTTTTTCAAGCATAGGCAGAAATATTTTCTAAGTATTTAATACAAGATACAAAGCATTTCATTACTTTCATACATATATACAAAAAGCCTCTTGTTCAGAAACATTTGTACTGCTTATAGTACTATCTCAATTTTAGGTGATCTTACTGTGATAGGTAGAACACTTCAACCCAGGAAATCATAGCCTAAATTGCAAATAAAATATTCTTGCCAAGCCATACTAACAAGGGTCTACAAGGTGAAATTTGCAGCACTAAAATCTTTGACATTTTTTATTTGTATGACTATATACCACTGTGGGAGTTCATCTGGGCTTTTTAGTAATATTCACCTGCACTATTAACTAGATATTTTTAATACTGAATGTAAAAGTTATCCAATAAAACTATTCTCTAAAAAAGGAAAAATGTTGAGTCATCTTAAGACCAGGCTCCAGCTCTGAGAACAACTCTGAAGCACAGGAGTCAGTGCATCCAGCACTCAAACAAAACTACCCTTCACTTCTACACAGAGACAACTTCAACTATAGCATCCTGGTTTCAGCTGGGGCAGAGTTGATTTTCTTCATGGTGCCTGGTATAATGCTATGCTTTGGCTTTAAGAGAAAAACAGTGCTGATAACACATCAGCGTTTTAGTTGCTACTGGGCACTGCTGCACGGGGATATTTCAGCTCCTCAGCTTCTCAGACTGTCCTGTCAGCAAGGGTTTCCAGGGAGGACAGAACCAGGACAACTTACCCAAACTGACCAAAGGGAAATTTCATACTGTAAAACTACAGAACTAAGGGGAATTGCCCAGGGGGGCAGCCACTGCTCAGGGACTGGCTGGTCATCAGCTGGCAGGTGTGTGCATCACTCGCTTTGTAAACAGAGAAAGACAGAGACAGAAAGAGAGATTATCATCACTATTATTTTTCTCTTCCTTTTCTGCTTTAGTAAACAGTTTTTATCTCTATCATAAGTTTTACTTTAGTTTTGTCTCTTTTCCCCAGTTGTCTCCTTAAAGCAAACAGCTGTGCTGTGCTAAGCTGCCTGCCAGGTTAAACCACAGTGCACAGTAAAAGAGGCAAGGACAGTACCAGAGAAAATCAACTTCCACTTCAATTACTTGGCTATTGAAGCAGTATGTAAAAACACAGAAATAATGTTTTTACAGCATTTTTTCAATCATTTTATCTATTAGACAACCTGTTTCAACACAGTGGTTTTTCCTTTAACATTCACAGCTCAAGAAGGCACTTTATCAAAAATACGTTCCTAAACAGTACAATATGCTTCACTGATAAACTTCCAAGTGAGGAAAAACAGCCTGCAGGGACCACTCCTCTACTACATACGGAGTCAGCAGTTGTATACCAATTCTTCAGAATTGCTTGTTTCACTGAGACACACACTCACATCTTGAAGTTGAAAATGAAGGCCTAACAAAAGTTGTAAAGGAAAACCCAGAACAACTGAGACAAACAAACACTGTCTTCTCAGTGACCTTGTCATTATTTCCATAGCAGCTTCAGACAACAGATGGCAATGGCCAACCTCAACAAGTCGCACATGGAAGAGCAAACAACTTTGAATCACAAAACTACCCTACAATTCACTAAGCTTCCTTTGGCTTAGGATGAAATATTTCCTTAGTTACATACACTAGTTAGTGGTTTCCAAGATAAGACTCATTTGGAAAAAAAAGACTGCATTTTTAATGTTAATAATAATGTTTGAGTATGCAATTTCAATATAATAAAGGCCAAGCTTAGTTTTAATATTTGGTTTTCCTGAAAACAGATCAGCTACGTGTTATCAAAGCTCCTCAGTAGAGAGCTCCATGAAACATTCCTACAGCATGCTCCTTCCCTGGAAAGCAATGATCTCAAACATGTTAACATCTCTTTTTTTTTTTTTTCCTTTTCTTTTTTGACAAATGTCTTGAACTAAGGAACCTTATTTGGGATCTAGTCAATACGACATCCTCTTCACACAATACTTAACACTCCTAAGCCTAAGACCTAGAGAATATGGAAGCTAGGAATCTTTCTTACAAGGACACACTAAGTTGGTTAAACACAATGAAAAGAGAAATCAACTTTGGCAAACCTTGCCATCAGAAGAAAAACAGCTTGCAAGTACACTCTCATTTTAAAATTATGCCGCAACTAGTGCAATTAGTGCATTTATTTAATCAGAAACAAAACACAAAAAGTTGTCCTTTATGTCTAGGCAGGCAACCTGAACTCCCCTAGGGCATTCTCTCCCCAGTGATACTGGGGACAGAAGCGCAGACAGACAGGCAGGATGCAGTGCGACAGCCACATCTGTTCACGCCACATATAAAGGCTGTCAAATTCAAAAGCCTCAGCTACAGTTTCACATATCATGTCACTTGCATATCAGGAGATCAAGAAAGAACATAAGAAACATAAGAAACGATATGCTCCATGGGAGTGTCAGGAACCTGCTTTAGCAGCGAAGTTGGACAAGATGATCTCCAGAGGTCCCTCCAAACCCTATAGTTCTGTTGATTCTGTCTCTTTCTTCCATGACAAGAGATAGACATGAATCAACAACCTCACATTGCACCAGGAGATATAAACTGGATGAATTTCTTCACAGAAACAGCAGTTAGGGGTTGGAACAAGCTGGTCAGAGATGTGGTGGAGCTGCCATCCCAGCACAAGTAAGAGATGTGTTGACATGGTGCTTGCTTAGGGACATGGGTTATTGGTGGACGTGGTAGTGTTAGGTGATGGTCAAACTTTCTGATTATTTTATAATAAAAATCCTAGATTTCTTTTCCATTGTGCTCATTTAACCAAAGTTCTGGAAATCTTCAGAAACAGACTGTTAAAGATATGCCAGATCGTTCAGTAAGAACCACAGATGAGCTGCAGTTTCTGCCAGCCAGAAAGACAGAAAGCATGTGTCTTCACACAGAAGAAAGGAGACTTGATATCATTACTGCAAGAACAGTTAAGTAAATTAGCAGATTGTCTGGCCAGAAAAACAATTACCTGTTCAGATGAAATGTTGAAATAATCTCACACAATGCCTGACCATCTGACTGCTTGCATTAAACTCAGCAACACAGCCTTCACGATTTCACTAGCTTGAGAATAAAATGCTCACTCAGTTTCTTGCCTTTTCCCATTTCAAGCTAACATTTAGCCTTAGAAATAGCCTGCACTGTAGGATATGTGTCAAAAATCTGGATCAAGAGAGGCACAGTCTCATCCTCAGAAGAACTGGCTCAACCAGCTCTTGTAGGGTTGCATCCACATCCCTACCAGAGAAAAGACATGTATGATTCTGACTCTTCTGGTGTTGTTAGTTTTCTCACCCCTTACACAGGTTTGGAGTGCTTTACAATAAAACATTCATTTTCAAATTTCTGCTGTTATTTCTTTTAGAAATCTAATTTCTCTGAAGGCTGATAAATTGTAAGCTGTAGGAATGGCACTACCTTCGCATCCTAAAAGCTAGAGGTTTTTAGCTTTCAAAATGGTAGTTTGAAGTGACCAGTGTGACCACAATCCAATCTCTATTCAGTTTCTGAGATTGGGCAGATTAAAGGACTGAGTGTCAGTATCTGTTTCGTGAAAGATGCAGTGTCCTGTTGTTTTGAATAAGCCCTGAGGATGTGGTGTGCTGCTTACTTGATATGAGATGCTGATTTCCAAGCCAATTAAGAGATGCCATGTCCACAAGACAGCAGGGATTTGAATGAATCATCATAGACTCTGGAAATCAAGCAGTGTGTATTTTGGTTGTCCCAGTTTTGAGTGCACTCCTGTTTGGAAAGTGGAAAAAAGACTAAATGGAATTAAGACTCAGACTCTGTGAAACACTGTGGGTATGTGTACGTACATACATTTATTTCATGATGCTGGCTTATGTTAGTAATACGTGATTAGAAAAAATATATGATTTGGACATTCCTGCCACGTTGCAGGTAGTATAGAGCTTGTATACTAAGCCCTGCACTCTAGATATTTTAGTGAGATCCTTTGTGATACTGAAATCATCAAACTGCTACAATTTCCAAGGCAAACAGACCTTGTAATTTACAGAGCATTAAGTTATACCAAATTTTTAAGAAAGACTATTTAAACATCACAGAATCACAGAATGGCAAGGGTTAGAAGAGATCTCAAGGGTCATGAATCTTCAACTTCCCTGCCACATGCAGGGCCACCAACCTCCCCATTTAATCCTAGACCAGGCTGCCCAGGGCCCCATCCAACCTGGCCTTGAACACCTCCAAGGACAGGGCATCTACAACCTCTCTGGGCAGCCTGTTCCAGCACCTCACCACTCTATGTAAAGAATTTTCCCCTGACATTCAACCTAAATCTCCCCTCCCTCAACTTAAAACCATTTCCCCTTGTCCTGCAGTTATCAACCCTTTCAAAGAGTTGATTCCCCTCCTGTTTGTAGGTTCCCTTTAGGTATTGAAAGGCTGCAATGAGGTCACCCCGCAGCCTTGTTTTCTCCAGGCTGAACAAGCCCAGCTCCCTCAGCCTGTCCTCATAGGGGAGGTGCTCCAGTCCCCTGATCATCTTCATGGCTCTCCTCTGGACCCTCTCCAACAGCTCCCTGTCTTTCTTGTACTGGGGGCTCCAGTCCTGAACACAGTACTGCAGATGGGGCCTCACAAGAGCAGAGTAGAGGGGGACAATCACCTCCCTGTCTCTTCTGGCCACCCCTCTTCTGATGGACCCCAGGATACCATTTGCCCTCCGAGCCGCAAGAGCACGCTGCTGGCTCATATTAAGTTTTTCATCTATCAAGATCCCCCAGGTCCTCCTCCACAGGGCTGCTCTCAAGGACCGCTCCTTCCAGCCTCTACGGATGCCTGGGATTCCTCCAGCCCAAGTGCAAAACCTTGCACTTTGCTGTGTTGAACCTCATCAGGTTCACCCAGGCCCACCTTTCAAGTCTGTTGATGTTCCTCTGAATGTCATCCCTTCCTACTACCGTGTGAATCTCACCACTCAGTGCTCACCAATCTGTGTTGATAGGATATATAAACAAAATTCGAAAAGCCATGCAAGTGAATCTTTTCCTGTTAATTTTGTTTTTTTGATATGGGGCTGAAGAAACCAGATTAGTTCCAGGCTGCGCTGTTTTTAAAGACAAGGGCAGTCGTTCTCATCTGAACAGGTTTTGCATCTGTCTTGTTCGCACTCTTCTGCATATACATACTGATGCATGTATTCTGTCAATTACAGTGTGGGATGCATACTGCTATAATTCTCCTGTCTAAAAGGGGCTAATACTGGAAGTTTTTTATTTAAGTAGGGATCCTTCATTCTTCCCCTCATCAGTGTTATTGTATTGAATAACTATATGGAAATTGGAATTGGAAAACCCTTCATAAAGTGGCCAGGATGAGTGAAGTCTGCTGTAAGTTTTACAAAGAGAATATTTAGGACATGTAGGCAGTTACTTGCTTGAGTTACAGAAAAAATAGAAGGCTGGAATATTTCGTATTGTCCTGAAACACATTTCTGATTACGTTCTCATTTTGTCTTTTTTTAATTTTCCTTCCTGTAATATTTCTTGAGTTCGTCAAGTTTAGAAACAAAACAAACCAATCTTCCTTAAGCCATATAGTGTTAATAAATAATACTGGTTATTATAGACATGTGTAAATTGAAACTGACAAATGGCAGATGGCGGTAGATGTGAAATGCAGTGGAAGCAGTTAAAATTACAAACACAGTTCTTGACTATTGTCCTCAACTGCAAATCTCTGCTGAATGCAAATCGGGTTGTCCTCCCCATGCCCCTTATATGCTTGCCCTTCTGATATTTTTTTGCTAATTGTGTTGGAGAGGCTACAAGAGAAGCATTTGAATTCTGTACTGCATGCCTAGGGTACAACTATAAAGCTATCAGATGCCTTATTCTAGTTCACTTTCAAAACAGTTCAGGAAAAGGATTTTTTCAGTGGAAGCTATTGTTCGATAACTGCACGTGGTATCTTAGTGCTGAATGGGAAAAAAGAGATCAAAAAGCCCTTGTCTCCAAGGTCTCTTGTGGTGAGGCTGCATTATTTAAAAACTTAGGAACGTGTTAAAGGAAAACTCAGGGAAAAACCTGCATTTTTTGGAGCTGTGTCTGCTGTTTTCTGAGGTTAATTAAAAAGTATGAGGAGATGCACCTGTTTGTAATTACTAATTTGTGCTCAGTGTACACACACACATCATTTATACATTGATCAAGTAAAGCATTTCTTTTCAAAATCAGACTGTAAATTAACAATGCAATTCTTTCACATAAATAATCTTGCTTTCATCTTGCATTGATTTATGGATCAGCTTCAGCTCCCATTACATGCTGAGAACCTTTTACTCCAAGCTCATTTCATCATGAGTTTCTCTCTTTTGTTTTGCACCTGCCTTGCATAAATGTGTTGTCTTCCTTTTGATGTTTTATTCTTCATAGAAATGATTCTGAATTTGAAGCTTTATAGAGCCAAATGGATTATTTATTATTTTAGAGGTCTAAACAGGGATCAATAAATTTAGACTGTTTTTTCTTACGGTGTGTACAGTTGAGGCTTCTGTTTTTAAAAACTGGGTTATGTTGAATTGCAGTAGCCAGAAAACCCAGTTACCTTCAAATAGTGCTTGGTAGTGCCTTGTTAGAAAGGTGCAATAGAAAGGTGTTTTCCATTAGTCAGAGGTGTAAGTTAATGAAAAGGAAATTTGTAAGTCACTGAGCAGGTCCTTCAAGCACTGTGTTATGGTGGAGCTCTTGCTACCCTTGTGGCTGCAACTTTTCAGAGTGGCTGATCAAGCTGAGCCAGTCAGTGGAATGAGGAATGTTTCACCTTGCATTTTTGTTTCTAATTTCAGTGTAACGGTGAAAAGTGAGACCTAATTGAGCATGGATAGAGCAGATAGACTTGAATAAACAATTAGTTTTCTGAAGCCTCCAATGCAACAGAATAAATGAAACCTTTATAGGTAGTCCCGGAGCTCATTGGTGGGTGTGAATGGAAATAGATTTTATAAAGAACTAAACTGCTTTCACTGTATTAGTATTCATGGTATTAAAAAAAAAAAAGAAAAAGAAAAAACATTCTTTTCAGAGTTATATTCTACTTGGAATTATTTTTTTCATGAGATGAATGATGGAGGTGTCAACAGCTGATGAAGATGAATAGGCCTTTTTCTTATGTATTTGAATTTTTATTTATGTATTTATTTATTTATTTGCAATTGAAAGTGACTTTGAAGGTTAGTTTGACTAAATTTTCATTCTCATGTTAGACATCCAGGAAAGATATTTCAAAAAACCTATGTATGAGCAGCAGCACTGAAAATGTTTGATATAGGGATGTGCCTGTTGATGCTTGCACATACACAAAATATAAATACACATTTCTTTACATTTGTCATGGTTTTCTTGTGCTATGAAAAGGATCATTAAAATACGCAAGAGTGAAAATTTTGCCAGTGGTATCTAAAAGTATCAAAGCCTTTTCCTACTTTCTAGTAGCTAATATTTTCTTTCATTGAGAAATTAAAAAAATTTGGCTAGTTAGATAATTTTCTGTATAGCAGAGCATAGTGCACAGCACTGCTAATACTAGTAATATTTATGCATATGAAAGCAAGAGTACGGCCACAAAATATTAAAGAATAAAAATTCTCAAAAAAAAAAAGAAAGAAAAAATGGGGAGGTTTTATTCAAGAGAAAGTGAGAAAATAATACTGTTAGGAACATAATATACATGTGCAAGGGATGCACAATATTGATCACTTGTTGAGAGTTGATTCCCTGTGCTTCTGCTGCGAGCTGGGTTGTGTTTCCTCTTCCACTTTCCAGGAATGGATAAATCAGTGAGAAGAGAACAGCTCTCCTGAGATGCATGCTTTGTGTTGTGAAGATACGATTCTGCTGTGCCAGGCCTGCCTGAGACACCTACTGCTGTGCTTGGCCTCTGTTTCGCTAGAAGGAGCGGAAAGGTTGCTGAAGTGTCCATGCTGATGATGAAGCCTTAAACCTGCAGCATCTTGTCGTTCTTCAGATGCTGCTGTATGTCTGGGTTTTCTTTTTTCTTCCATTTGCAAGTGTTGTGATTGCTTGCTGGGCCTTTGCAGGGGGTCAATGTGGCAGTGGTCTCTGGCAGTGCTTCTCAGCATCACTAAATGCTTTTTCTTGCCAGGGTGTCCAGTGGGATGGCACTGAAAGGGAGTATCCTTCCCGCTGAAAGGCAGAGCCATGTCCTGCTGCACATCGGGGCAGCAAAGGGCTGTTGTTATCTTTTGTCAGATCCCTTGAAGCTGTGGAAGCGTGGGTGAAATTTCAGCTCAGGGGAGCCATATTCCTGGGAGAAAGAAGGACTTCTGTTCATTGCTTGTACAGCAGAACTGAATAGATGCCTCTGATGCTGCTCTCTGTTTTTGTGTTCCTGACATCATTCCAGTTTCCTTACAGTCTAGAATGTCAAGCCTGGTCCCCCTCTGCTCAGCCTGGTAGAGCCAGGATCTTTGCTGTAGCTCTGTGCCAGCCCCTGCACTGTGTGGTGATGTCTCTTGCCTTTCAAGTTTGCCTTAGCTTGGAAGTGATCATGTTTTTGCTAGACATGAAGACCTTCATCACAGAATCACGGAATTGTAGGGGTTGGAAAGGACCTCCAGAGATCATCGAGTCCAACCCCCCCTGCCAAAGCAGGTTCCCTACAGCAGGTTTCCTGATTCCTGAGGAGATGCCTTTGTGAGTGTTGCATTAAGAAGAGTCCACTGCAACCAGCCTTTAAAATGTCCTGTGTGAGGCTTTCTAACCAGGAGCGGAGCTGCATTTATATTTCAGTCTGTATTCTGTTTATCAGCTCTTGTTGTAGGGACTTAAAAGAGACTTTCAGAACCTGCTGTTAATTTGTTTTAAACATGTGTTAGAATTATGTGGACATGTCAGAGGAGACTTGGGCAGGCTGAGTTCTGTGAAGCAACAGCATTTGTAGTACAAATACTCTTGCTTCCTTTCTTAAGTGGTCAGGGAGCAGTCCATGCGTCTGTCTGTGCTCACAGAAGGCTTTCAGGAGCTGAAGGACTCAATCACATTGAAACAAAACTGCTGCCTCTTCGCTGTTGTAAACTAATAATTGGCACAGATAACAGTGGTGATGCATATTTGTAGCCACTTCATGGCCTTGAAGAACACTTTGGAGGTTGTGCTTTGCTTTCAGTGCGATCATGTGAAAACACATTGAATGCAGGCTGATATTTTTTTCTTTAAACATAGTGATAGTTGACTCTTCATGTTCCATGTTTTTATGTTTAAATGCTCAGAGCTCAGATTGGCTTTCAAGAGGGATACAATAGTTTTAAAGGCAAATTTGCATTTCTTTAATGGGCATGAAGTAGCAATATATCAGAACATCTGTATTGATCCTTGGCAGAATATTTAAATTATTTCCTTACTATTTAATATAAGATAAATAAAAAAGTACTATAGAAAAACATCATTGTTTGCTGATTCTGTTTATACACCATCATCTATTCAGCATAATAAATTAGACTATTTCAAGCAGGAACTTCATATTTTCCTGTTTGTGTGTCTAGGATGTAAAATCAATAGTTAAAATGGTTTGAAGTGAAGCTTTGTGGATAGCAACTTTAAAATGCATTTCTCTTCTTTACCTTCTGTAGCAATTGGTTAGATCAGTACCATGGGATAGGCGTTACAACAGAGGTGTAATGGTGAAAGGGTTGGCACAATAGAAAGGTGCTATAAAGGGAGGGAAGATGTCTCACTCGTATCAGAATTGCCTTTACCTGTGCTTCCTGGGCTGACTGGCCCCTTTCCCCAGTTACTCAATTAGTGGTTCAGGCCGTGTCTCAGAAGTTACCATACACGTTGGTAAAGACATGTTTGCAAGGTCAGCTGCAGGTTGTGTTCTTACGGAAAGCGAGAACTGCTGTATGAATTATTAGCATGCAATGTGGCTGTAAACAAGAATTTTCCTGCCTCTCACCTGTCTCCTTCAAGAGTGAGCTGAGGCCCTGGCTGATCTTCTGTCTGCATGGTAGCTGAGATCCCTGTCCTAAGAAGAAAACTGTAGGTCACAGATTGAAGTGAGATAGTCCAGGGGTGAAGTCTTAAACGATGACAGGTGCCTTTCAGCTGGAGAACTTGAAAGGTTCTGAGATCAAGCTCCAATGATATTCACAGGTCATTCCATTGGAGGAGGGTGGAAGGCAGTCCCAGAGTTGAGAACTGTGGGATGAGTACCCGTTTTCCTACTGATTATATAAAGTGAGAAAGAAAATCTGTTTGTTTTCAAAGAAGTACAGTAAGAAAAGGGGCAGGAAATAGGATCTTTCCATGTCCTTTGAAATCCATGTGACCTGGACTTCCTCAATATCTTGTCTTCCCTGTCATTATCCTTGGCTTCTGGAAGCGGTGCTCATTTTTGGAGAAGTGTTTCCTTTTTACTTTGTGTGGAGTTAGTTTATTGGTGATTCTCTGCTCTGAAAAGGCTGCTATGAGAGCTGTGAATATTCAAAATAGTTGCATGGTTCTCTAAATCTTTCTCAAGACTGAGATTGATCAACATCTCTTGTTGCAAAGGGGATGTAGAATGATCTAGTCAGGTTGAATAGGGGCTGCTGATGATCTTGTTCTGCCATACTGTTTGACAGTGTTTTCTGGATACTCTGTTTTCCCATGTGATCACTGTTAGCATTGCATCTAGAAACAAGGTCCATCAGAAGGTGGTGAAATTTGACTAAATGCAGTAGGTCTGCTCATCACAAGCATGAGTTGCTGCATGTTGTTTGCAGGAAATTGATTCTCACCTTTGTGCTTGGAATGGTCCTGTAAGACAGAGACCCATTGGTATCTACAATGCCTCGTGCTGTAGTGTTTCTTTCTCAAGTCTAATTTTGTTCTACTGTAGGGCCACCAGGCAGCCGGAGTAACTAAAGTGCAGTATGTTCTTACTAGGCTGATTTTTAAAAAATTTTTTTTAAACAAATTCTAAGATGCCTTTGGTTTTTGCAAGGTATCTGTATCTTACCTATTAATAATAGATTAATAGTTCTGCTTGTCTGTCAGGGCAGTTCATCAAAGCTTATATGTGTGTTCCAACTTTAATTGTATTTAGAGAGAGAGAATATTTAAGTGTTAAGAGCATGCTTCTCCCCTACACTCAAAATAAGTTGTCAGTTTCCTTCAAAGAAACAAAAAAACAACCAAACAAAAAACAAACAACAACAAAAAAACACTTTGCTGGGGCTATTTTGTTTCAGCATCTTTGCTTAAAATGCTCTCGAAGCCAGAGAGAGGTATGTTATACTATAGGAAACCCAATGTGAATGTGAAGAAATTGATTGATTTATGTTCCCAGCGGCCTGGGACTCAGTCACTGTTGATCTGCTTATTAGTAGAATTTTGTTTTGGAACTTCTGATTGATAATCACCATAGATGAAAGATTTCAGGTGATGGATCTCATGTGGATTGGTACCCGTCTGGTAGAAGCTTAATGTGGGTGATAGTGCACTGAGTTTTTATGGAACATTAACTTAATATGCACATAAGACACGACCTGAGGTATAGCAGAATTTTTCAGTGTTTAAGAAATTAAAATCCTTACTTGAACACCTTTGTATTTTTGGATGGAATACCTAAGTTTCCCTGTTTCTTTGGGAAGAATATTGTCTATGGAACAATTAGGGGAGTCTGAGGGTGAAGTATTTTGGACAATAATACTGTGTGTTTAAACACTGGGTGTTTAAGAAGAAAAAAAAAAACAGTAGAAGAAAACAAGAAGACAAGTGTAGCTGAGCAGATAACTTGAATTCTCATTACAGTGTCATTTCATTGAAACAAAACCATTGAATCAAATCTCAGCAACTCTGAACAGCTTATTTTTCTTGTCCTGGTGTTACCAGTGTAATTGCATTACCTTAGCCTCATTCACCTTCTTGTAGCATGGATTTCCTCTCTTAAAATCTACTGTTTTCTTTCTGGCTGTTTCACATCTGATTATACACTCTGCTCAAATTATACTTCTAAATACTGTTGCTAAGTCTTATTTTGAAGTGGTTGTTATGTCCTTAATTTTCGTTAGGACATGTGGGCTGATGTAATGATATGATTATCAAGCAGTGAATTAATTCTAGCTGTAAATATACCGTGGTAGACAGCTGGGTTTAATTCTACTAAGGTTTTTTGAAATATGAACGTAATCCTTTCTGAATAGGTGAGCTGTTAATAGTCCATGGCTGGTGTAGTATGAGAATAATTTTCTTTAGAAGAATGTAGCTGACTTTATTCATACAGAAAATGAATAGTTTCAAAATACAGAGGAAAAAACAAACAGGGTCTGAGGACAAATTTATTCTATCCTGATTCCCTGGTGGAAATTGCTGTGCAACTAGAAGAGACTGTCACTCAGTTTCCATTCCTGTTTGTAAAGGATCTCCAAATGTACAGGTGAAAGTTTTTTTGATAATTTCCTTGTATGCATTTTTTAAGCCTTTCTCCTCTAATGATACATTCTGTTCCTTTTTGTAAGGTTCATAATGTGGGAAGAAGAGTGTTCTGTGAAAGCAGTTACCTGCTAAATTTTATCTTCTAGAAGAAATTCAGCACATCTACAACAAAATCAAGCATCTTTTTTCAGGAAATGTATGGAAACACATTTGAGGAATGTTCTACTTGCCTAGGAGTTTGCTGCATGTTTTCTGCCTCTCACAATGTACCTTTGTCAGAAAGGAATTACTCAGTGTTTAACACATTTTGGGGGGGGGGGGGGTTGCGGTAGTTAATTGTGCATTTGTGAATACTAACAGTAGAGTTAGTCAAACAGCCTGAGTGCAGTAATAAGGCAGTGGGGCTGAATATATACAATAGCCAGAGCCTCAAGGTGTAATATGGATGTCTATTGGAAAATGCCTGCAGGGAGCAGCTGTTGTATCTCTTGCAACTTGCTGTCAAGTAAGCTTTATAAAAATAAAAAAGAGCAACCAACCAAGCTACAGTTCTCTTATTGTGCTTGTGTGCCATCCAAAATTGACATGTCTGGATATTTAGTAAATGTGAAATACCCATGCAGTGGTGATTGCAGTTAGGCAGTAGTGTTTGACATACTGAGCAGAGGCTGCTTGAGTAAAATTATTTAAAATGGCTCTGGTATAATTCCAGCACTTTCCTTCACTGAGATAACTGCTTTCAAGTCGTAAGAGCAATAACACAGAATCTGAACCTGATAACAAGCACAATGTGAATTTTCATAGTGTTCAGCTTTTCAGGAGGTCTTTCAAATAAGTATTAACAAGTTTGGATACATCTTTTAATAATTTGAGCTTGTCATAATCTCAGTACTAAACAACCATAGTGTCAGTATGTCTGAATTGGCTGTTTTGTGAGATATGAATGTGTGCCATGTTGCAGATGTTCAGATTCAGCTTTGTGCTTCAAGGAAGCAGAACTTACTAAGACTTTCTTTGTTGGTTTCACTTGAATTTGAATGCCTTACCTGGCAGGAGGGGAAAGCAATTTTGCTGAAGACACAAAGCCTTTTAGTCTCCTATATAGGCTTTTATCTGGAGTCTGAATTCAGTCCAGAAGGACCGTCTGGGTCAGGCTGGCTGGTCAGATGCCCATTCAGTTTTGAGAGGTCTTGTTCGGGACGAACTTGTAAGCCTGGCTGCTGGCTGCAAACCGTTTTCCTTATGCTTCCCGAGCACCAGACTTAACTATATCAAGGCTGTTAAAGAGGCTTGTGTCTGCTGTGACATCAATTATGAGGTACAGACTACTTTCAAATACATGCTCTGCATGTTACAGACTTACTTTGTTCTTTGGAAGCAAAAATCTGAGCTTCTGGATAGTGGATTTTTTTAAATCTATGTGTGGCTACATTTCTTAAAGCAGGAGTTGATCACCAGTATGAAAAGGCCAAATATCATATGCCTGTATTGTTTCTTTGGAGCACTAGACTGTGTAGTGTTTTTTGGTGTAATTGCTGCAGGTGGGATAGGTTTCTCAACATCTAGCTGAAACACAGCTGACAGCTGTGTGTAAGTGTACGCTACAGTACTGCTCCTGTATTAAAATGAAATTCTGCGCCAGAACGTGTTTATCAGAAAAACCTAATATTGCTGTGATACTTTGGCTCTGAATGTATCATAATTAAGAGTAGCTATTTGTGTTTTGTTGTCTCCATGTAATGTAACCTTATTTGTCTTCAACCAAATCTGAATTTCATCCTGTTGTGTTCAGTAAATGGTAAATTTCAGAAACTGCATTTAATTCGCATGTGTTCCATGTCTGAAAATTGCCTGGGAACTTCCAAGTGGACAAAACCAGGAAAAGCATTTGTAGCACAGCTTCTCCCCAGTTTCTCGTGCTTTCTTTTCCTCCCAAACCTGGTTCCCAAGAGCCTCCCATGCAGGACTTCAGTCACGGTCATGTTGCATTGGGTTACGATTACTTCCCTGAAGCTGGTTACTTCTGTCTCAGCAGCCAGGACCTAGTCTCCAGCTGCATGTCTTCTTTCTTTCCATGCAAGCGATAAGGAGAAGTTTCTGTGCCTGTATTCTATAAATCATATCAAACAAATTTTAGTTGATAGAGGCAATTAATAACACAGAGGTGGTTTCACAAGAGAGTGGTAGTTGGGTGCTGCTGTTGAAATGATAGTGGGTTGATATTTAAACAGCCTCAAAACAGCTTTCAAAAATGCTTTTCTGAGACTGCCAATTTGGACAGTGGAAAAG
This sequence comes from Tetrao urogallus, assembly GCF_951394365.1. Taxonomy (NCBI): domain Eukaryota; kingdom Metazoa; phylum Chordata; class Aves; order Galliformes; family Phasianidae; genus Tetrao; species Tetrao urogallus. Next base: position 54,132,463 of record NC_136816.1, on the reverse strand, counting down.
TGATTTGTAAGCCTAGACAGTGCTGTATTGCTCTGAACTGTAGACTCATTTTAAAGCTTCCTCCAAAACCATGCGTGCTTTAGTGAAAGCTGTGAAAAAGGAACACAGCTTAACTGGAAATAACAAATTGTGTAATCAGAACTACATATCATAGGATACCCAAGTGGAGGCTTTACTGTGTGAGAGAGTCCTGATCTGTCTGGTAGACTGCAGTGCTGCTGTGCAGGGAGCTGAATGCCTTCGTTTTTGTGTGTAAAGCCTTAACCTTATGCAAGAGAGAAGATGTGAAGTATGGCTGGTTGTCTTGAAGACTGAGCCTGTTTTAAGAGAATGCATGAATATTTGCCAGTAACATTTAAAAGCTTGATGGGATTGTGTCATTGTCAAATGCGTGGAGTTCAGCATGAGCAGTCCTTGCTGTCCATCTGAAAGTGAATAGTTTAAATTACTGCAGACCCTTTGAGTATTTGTTTAATAGGTTCCTTCTAAGTCTCAAAATTATGTTTCTTAGAAACTGGTAGACAAATGCGTGGTGATTTTGCCAGCTGTTGTCAGTCATTTCCTTTTGAGTGCAACAGATTTGTAAATTTGCATTTTGAGTACCTTAGCACTTGGAAGTATTTGTGAAATACTTGTGCTCATGAATGATAAATGATGGAAAAGGTTGCTTAAATATTCTATGTGACCCCCAAGTCCTGTCTGATTTAGGAAATTACTGTAGACAGGTGCTTTGAGTTCATCAGTCACTTCAGTGTTTGTCCAGAACATGAATGAATCTTAACATGCTGAAGGAGCAGATTCAGAAACATGTATATTGGTGTTTTGGAGCTGTGTTTGCTGTGTCTACAAACACTTTCAATGAGCTTCAGATTTGATTTGAAAACAAAGCAGCTCAACCTCCACCCACCCTACATATCTGAAATAACAAGTGCAAAGTAAATTCTAAACGTAGGGAATTTAAAATGCTTTGCAGGGCACGTAATAGTTCTCTGTGCAATTTACTTTAAGCAAAAATGAACTTCACTCTGTATCTCCCAGGGTGATAGTGGTGACTTTGAGTCCTTCTTTTCTGTGGACAGTGTGGATGAAGCAGTCAAGTATTTACTCAATTCTTTTTTTTGTTCTGCTTTTGCTAATTTAGCCAAATATTAAGACATCGAAAGTACTCTCAAAACAAGAGGCCTAGAATGTTGTATAGAAATGATGAGAGGAACAGAATTTGAAGGATGAGGCTTTGTATTTACGCTAATTTGAAGTCAGTGTGAATGAATGCTAGCTTTTTAAACAGAATAATTTAGACAGATTTTTTTTTTCCCCAATGACAGTGAAAAATGTGTTTTTCAGTAATTTCACTAGTCTGGGAATGGTTTGCAATTTGTTGATGGCACAATGCCACCTAGCGACTACTCAGATAAATCTGTGAAGAGATTGCCTTGGTCAGATGGTTCACAGTTGCAAAGAGGTTGTTTTGTGGAAGATCGTGTTCCTTTATGTCTTCCTTCATGTCTTGAGATCAGACTATGGGAAAGAATTCTCTTAGTGCAGGAGTGCAGCAGGATGTGCTATAAAGCGAATGAGAGGAGGATGGCTTCATACACAGCCAGCGGCAACTTTGGCACTTGCAAAGTTCTTGGTTTGTGCAACTGTAAGATCTTTTAAATCACTTTTTGTTTCCCAATTCTGTAATAACTTTTATGCAAAGGAAAATAGTCTTCTTTAAATTTCTTTCTGGTGATTTTTTTTTTTTTTTTACCCCCTTTACTCCCTCAGTTAATGTAAATAATCACCATTTTCTTTCTTCCCCTGCATTTCTTTGCAGCTTGATCACATATTGTCCCCACCACCTATGCCTTTTCGAAAATCCAGCAATCCAGAGGTCTTATCTGGCCCCGGAAAGTCTTTCAAATGTAAGAGGCAACTGAGTGAAGATGGGAGACAGCTCAGAAGAGGAAGCCTTGGAGGAGCTCTGACTGGTGAGTTTGGGGTGTGGGCTCTGCCACCTGGAGGTATGGCAGATGTAGTGCTGGTGGCACCTCGATCTGGCCTTGCGGCCACTCTGGAGGAGTTGTATCCCCACCTGAAGCTTCTATAAAGTCTCTTCTATGTGTGGTCCCTCATAATCGGTGAGGTGAGCTTATTCTTGAGACTCTCTCTTTGTGGAGTGCTGACAGTGCAGCCTGAAAGTACTCTGTTTCTTGAAATTTCCATGAAAATTTGGCAGACTGGCAGTTTAAGGGTTATTTGAGATACGCTTGCATGAATTCATCCATAGGATTTGCGTATGTCTTGTTTCCTCGAAGAGCTGAAGTACACAGATGGTCCCTTTAGACTGATTCATTAAAGAAAAAGCAGTTTGGTCTCATTTATCTGGTGGATCCTTCCCTCCCATAAACAGCTTAGCCCTTGGCGTGGACCATGGCTTCTGTTCTGCAAAGCCATCCATGGTAACAGGTAGGCAGGCCCCCCCCTGCCCTGATGTCCCTGTGTGCTACAGTGGAAGATGTACAGTGCAGAAGTTGTGACTGTGACCTGAAAGTGTATGGCTGTGATGCTCACTGAAGAGTGCTTGTTATTGAATGTGTGAGTGAAATGAACATGAAAACATGGGGACAAGTTGCATATTCTAGATAAAAGAATTTTTAACTCACTGGAACCTAGCAATTAAATACATTCCTAAAATGCAAAGTGAGAGGAACAGTATGTGTCGGTGAATTTTCTGAAATTGATAAAGTTGTGGCACAGTCCACAGGTTTCATCTGGTAGCAGATGAAATTCAAAGGAGGGAAAGCTGAATTGGCGTGTATGTGAGACGAGATTGTCTCCTGTCTCTGAATTGTATGCAGAGTTGAAAGGCAGTTTTACTTGGGAATGAAAAATGGCAGATATAGCTAACCTTCCTCAGTGAACTTTTGTGAAGTACTTTTAAAATATTTGCTTTTCTAACTGACTTCTCACCCCTCTCCTTGTCATTATGTTGGAAAAAGCCCCAGAAGCTAATACAGTACTTCTTTTATGTAGTTTGTAGTTTAATGTCGTCTACAAAGCTGCGAAGTAGTGACAAGTGTTTTAAGAAGATCGCTTCATCATGAGTTGTTTTATGAGGATTTTTTTACAGCAATCTAGTAGTATTTCTGATCCACATGGTCTTTAGTAAGACGAGTGACTTGCAGCACTGTGACATGTTTGATTTTTGTTCACTGTATCAGTGAAGTCTCTAGTGTCTCTGTTACTTTTTAAAAAACTGGATGTGAGGACCACTGTGGTGTTTTCCTGACAATGGAAATTGCCAGCACATTACTTATTATTTTAGCTGGAGTTGGTGTGGGTTTTTCATTTTATTTTTGTTCAACTTTAAATTAGGCTAGTGGATTCAAAAATTGAACTTTCCTGCATAAACCCTCCAGCTAATGAGGAGAAGGCAGCCTAATCAAAAACAAATGTAGCAAGTGTGCTCTGCAGCTACACTCCACAGTCTTTATCTCTGTGCCTGAATTATTGCTTGAGGTTTTTATGAAAGGAAACGGATATACTTTTTGTCTGCTTGCAATATGTTGTGTGGAGTTTTATATCAGGATTTGGGAATATGGTGTGCAGTGATGTTAAACTGCTTTATTACTAATGCACTTTCAGTGAACCTGAATACCCTAGGGCTTTAGATTAATAAAATACTTGAAATATCTTAACAGCTTTACAATACTGATTAAACTAATCAAAGTCATTCTGATGACAAAAAGTCCTTATCAGGATACAAAACAAACAAACAAACAAAAAAACCTGGTGCTGCAGATACAGAGAACCACTTCCTCAAATTGTTTAAAAATGCTCAGAAAACTGAAGTTAATTGTTTTAATATTACCTTGGATTTGTATTTGTCCACCTCTTCTGGCATAATTAAATTTCTGAATTATTTGTAGTTTCTTCCATGCTGAACTGTCGACAGGTGGTTTGAAACCACAAGTGTCACAACATGACTTAAAAAAAAATAAAAAAATGAGGTGGTGGTGTCAAATTATAGAATATCATGGGGTGGGAGGGACTCACAAGCCCTGACATTGAAGTGAGTAATTTTACTGACTTGTCCTTGCCCTTGGCTTGGGTTAATTTCTTCTCTCGTGCATTTCTTCCTTAATTTCTCTGAGTTTCCACTTGTAAAAAGATGCAGGTTGTTCAATAAGGAAAAAGTCTAACAGTGAATCCTGTAAAATGGTTTGGAGTGGTATTTTTTGAATACTGTAATGTATAGTCTCTGCTTGTATCATTCAAAAATGTTAGCTTTACTAAACTTCAAGAAATACAGAATGTAGGAGTAAGTAAAGCAAGAGAAGATTCCTAGTTAAAAACTTTGCAGGATGTGCTTATGCTGATGCTTGTTGTTCACTCCAGGTGTTAGGAAAGCTGTTAATTGTGTTTTCTTATTTTATCTTTCCCTTCTCCATTAACAATACAGAATTAGTGTGCCATAAAGTGTTAGTAGTATTAATTTTTTATTTATGTTTTTATTGTTAATTTATACAAACCAGGATATTTCAAGTCCTGCAGGGCTGAATACTAATAGATATAAATAGAGGTGTTTTTCACCTCTGGGAATAGATACCAAATAAATGAGTTTATTGGGCTTTACAAGGAGGAATAATGCTATGTGCAACATACAAGAAGAAATAAAATTTGCATTGTTGTAATATATTGGATGAAATTTACAAAACTTGAAGGATTTCAGTTAATGAGAGTCTATTGCTCTGAATAGGCTCAGGTAATTTAGCCTACTTATTTAAAGTAATGGGGCAGTGAGAAAAACTGAGAATGATGTACAAGATGATCTTTCAAATGGGATATCAACACAAAGGATACAAAATCGGTATATTTGGAGGAGAGCTAGGATGGAGACTGAGCTTACATTTAGCATTGTTTTGGGGAAGCTTGCACCCAGCATTTTTTTTTTTTCCTGAGCTGCGCTGTTTTAAGCAATCTTTACTTAATCTGCATCCCCAAGGAAGGGAAGGAGGATTGAAAAGAGAGGCAGAATTTGGAATAAAAAGAGTTTACTGGATGTTGCCTGATACTAGCCTAGCAAATGTACTTCGGTTGCTCTTGTTGTGAAGTACCAGCAGTACTGCTTAATAGAAAGAAAGGAATGGCAAACAGTATTTTGCAGTTGAAGTTGCTAAGCAGAAGCACTCATAAGTTCAGCAACTTCAGAGCAAAATTATTTTCTACTGGCTAACTTGGAAGCAATTTGTGACCAGCTCCTTTTCTGTTTTAAAATACCAAATGTTTCCAAATTGTTATAAAGTTTGGGGAGCAGAATTGCCTGTGCATTCTCTGGACTCCTTCTGGTTTGTTGCAGTACACCTGCACACAGTTACTGGGGGACTTGCTGTGCATTCAGTGTTTGCCTTCCTTCCTCTCTGCTGTTTCTGCATACTGGCCCCTGCCCCATTCCCTTTCTACCTTCCCTTCATGCATATTTTTCTGTAAGGTGTTGGCTGCATTCTTTACCTGGAAGTAAATTGGAGCTTGGAATTCTGCTTATGCCAAAGATTGTATAAAATATGATCCTTGTACAGTCTATGCAGCTGCTTGTGTAATAGTTCTTTCTCAAAGATAGAGGAAAAAGGTTTGTGATTCTGAACAGTGCTGCTGCCCTTTGTGTGCCATGGTGATGATGACGCAGGCAAAGCCTGGTCAGATGGGGTCAGCTCTGCTCTTCTCAAGGCAGTTGACTTCTGTGTGAATGTAAATATCTCTCCCCCTTGCTTTTTAGTTGTCTTCTTAAGGATTCCAAGCAATGTACAGTCTTGCACTTTAAAACTTGTTTCTGATCAGGAGAAAAGATGTTTAATTAAAAAGCTGCTTTTCTGCAGTGGCTGGTTTTCTTGATCTCTGCAAACATCAAAGGGCTGTCTACATGCAGAGGGGTTTTGGCTTAAATTGTCTGCAGATTTTAGTTTGCTGTGTTCAGAGAAGCTTAAATAGAATTCAGAAAGTAATGTGGAAGGCTGAGAAATTAGATGAGCTTTTACTATGGAGGAAGTTAACCTGGGAAATCACTCAGACAAGTAAATTGAATTGGCCTTGCTTTCATATCCCATTGCTGCTCAACTTGCACTGCAGTGTGTGGTGCATCTCTGTTCAGTTTCCTCAACTGCTTTGATATTACGTTTGCAGATTGCTATCTTTCTTTCTACTTCTGCATTGCATGAATTCACATCACTGACAAGAGCTTGCATTTTGCAGAATGCTGCAGCTAATCCAGTTGTGTCCTATGCTTCACAGTTAGATATATAAAAATATCTATATATATTTATATATATATATAATATAGATATTATATTACAGACATATTATATATATATTATATATATATATATTATATAGATAATATATAGATATTATAATACAGATATATAAAAAGAAAGCAACCAACCACTAAACTTTGTTACTTATATTTTGAACCTTTTATCTCGCCTCCTGTTATCTCATCAATAATTGCCTGGAAACAGACTTCCTGCTGGGCTAATTGTCTCTAATTGTGGTAAAGCTGTTATCTTGCTAACCATAAATTGATCTTACACAAATACTAGTGAGATAATGCATACAATTTTCATTTTACATTGTCTTTAATCTGAACATCCTGCAGCACTTTTCATTAATGAACTTAAGTCATTATCTAGTGATGAACTAAAGACTAAGAAATTTTGGAATGCATGTATTTTTCTTTGTTTAATGTTTCTGCTTTGATCAGCTTCCCACATCTAAGCCATCACTCATCTAAATGTTGCCAGCAATGATTGCTATTCCCATATAACTAATCTGTGATTGATTTGGAATCAATCTGGGTAGTCTCAGTCTGATTTTTTTGCATTAGAGTTTCATCACTCGCACTAATTAGCAGAAAGATCAGTGTTATGGGCCATGAAGAGCAAGCTGTTCTTTGTTATCTAGGGTTTGGCATCTGCTGGCAGGACTTGCAGGCTGTCCTGCTGCATGTAGGGGGAGCAGCTGACAGTGGCGGGAATTTGGAGTTCTGGTCTTATGTTGTGGAGCATTTCTCATGAATATTGCTGATAATGCAGATTAGCTCATTAAACCTTAATGTGGGAGGCTAGGTACAACTTGATGGCTATGGAGAGTTTGTCATAAAATCATGCAGGATACTTTGAAGCCTTGTTGTCACTGCTACCTTTCCATTCTCTACAACACTTCATCATAACTGGGATGTGACTGTGTTACTGACAGCATTTTTAGGGATTGATCTTTATCAGCAATGGCCAGTTGGAGGACATGAGGCGTTCCTTATTTCATCTTTACTGTCTCAGAATTGCTTACTGACTCCCAGCCTGAGCAGCAGCGCCCCCGTCACTATGTGGACTTCACCCCAGACGCTACAGTTGCAGGGGCGTTGTTTGAGAACCTTGTTGCCATGGATACGGGGCAAAGATGGCTGTGTGTACCGGCGCCCTCTCGGGCATCCCCTTCGTTAGGAAACCTTACCTTCTGATCTTGCTTCCCTTCACACATGAGGCCAGACGTAGGTTTCAAAGTACTGTTTCTTGATGGTGGCGGGCGGTTGTTTTGGGACGTCCCTTCCTGCTGGCAGCAGTGAGGAGGCCTGTGGTGCCAGGCCGACGCCATCGGGCCGCAGTGGGGGCTGAGGAGGGGCGTCTGTGCCCAGCACAGCGGCGTGCTGTGTGGCGGGGAGGCGTGCTGTGTGGCGGGGACACGGCGCTCGTCATCCAGTCTCGCTGCCTGCCCTGGGCTCCTCTCGAGCCCTCTGGGCGCCTTAAGTACTTCATGACACATTGTATCACATGTTAAACTTCTTCTGGAATTGGTAGAAAGAGAGAAGCAAGCTTTTCTGTGATTACATACGTGAGAAAATTATTTTTTAAAGCATGTACTATAAGGCTGTCTTCTACTGATAAAATATGTATTTTTAAATCTTTCTCGGTGCACTAGCGCTTGAGATGACATTAGGTTGTATTTATCATTGTCAGTTACCTTTGTCGTTTAAGGCTTCAGTCAACCTGTGTAGTTCAGTTGATTTTGCTTCCCTGTGTGCCTAGGAAGATGATTTCCATATTCTTTGACATGTCTGGATTCTGCATCATGTAATAGTCTCAGATGAGAACAGGAGATATTGTATTCCTGTCTCATTATTTTGCCTTTAACTCCTCGATTGCTGTTTAATCGGACTTGTATCATCAGAACATGAGAAGTTGATTGTTGCTGAGATCAAAGCAAACCACAGCAGTAGAGTGCCTAATTAGCAGATGAATTTGCAAGTTGCCTGTTTTGAAAGGTGGAGAAGTAGAGTTTAGACCTTCTCAGGATTTGCTATAAAAGCAGCTTGAGATTTGTTTAAACAGTCACTTTTCATTGTGGAAAAATAAAACAAGGAAAGAAAGGAGAATATGCATGGTAAATTTCTGAGGTTTAAGCTGCAGCCTCTTAAGAAATACCCCAGTATCTGTTGAATTAGATCGTTCAAGTCCCTGCAGTGGTGCAGCTGTAGAGGCACATGTGAAAGAACTTGCCTGGACTTAGTTAATTGATTGGGTGTAACAAGCTGTTTAAGTAAAACTGAGCATTGTGATGATGCAATCTTTACTGCTGCTGGCACCTCAGCTCCTTAGTGCACAACTCTATTTGCATCATAATTCCACACCAAAACAGCATTACTCATGCTTGTTTAAGTGTTCTCATTTCACCTCTGTGCTCTATCCAGTGTCAGCTTCTTACCGTCACTAAGCAATTGCTGTGACCAATTGTGAAGGGAAGTTGTACTTACTTAACCAAGACAGATGCTTTAACATGAGTTGGATGTACAGCTGAAGAATGCTTAAGAAGAGAGGAAGGCAGTTTTTGTGTGTAATCCTTGTTGAGTTTTCAAATTAAAAGCTTTATAAATATTTCCTAATGAAGACGGGAGGAGGCATTTCTTGTATTTAAGAGATCAGCTCTTGAATTGTGTGGCTCCTGAAAAAGAAAAAGGGGTAATATTAGACATATTTAGAGTATGGGGAAGGGCCACCTCACTTCATGCTTGCAGTGATTAGGGGTTTAAGCTTAAGCTAAACAAGAGTAGATTTGAATTAGATATTAGGAGGAAATTCTTTACTACAAAACTTGTGAGGCACTGGAACAGGACATTGATAAGCTGTGGATTCTAAAATCCCTGATCTAGTGGATGGTAATTGGTTATGAATGATTTGTCAAAATAAGAATGTAATTTCATGGAATATCTGTTAGCAGAGGAACTTTTACTGACTAACATGTGAACAGGATTCTATTTTGTATCTTGAGTGTCTTTCTGCTGCTGAAATGGGTTGAAAGAAGTTGCTTACAAGCGTGACACATTTTCTCTTAGTCTGGAAACAGGTCTAAATCTTCATCCTACTGGTTTCTGCTGTCCAAACTGTGTCCATTTTTAAAGTTGCTGTTGTGTCTTAATTTTGCCTTTGATGGGCCACATTTATTTAATATATGGTCAGATATCACTTCTTCAGCTAATTTTAGAAAGTGAAACCAAGATTTTAAGAGGATTCTGTGGTGTATCAAAAGTGTAAAATACATAGTCACCTTTTAATAGGATTTCTGACAGAGTCTCCTTGTACAGTAACAAAAGAAATGATAATGGAGTCAGTTGAAATTCTAGGCTTAACTGAGTGATATTATGCTTAGTGGACAGATTGCTTAAAAGAAAAAGTTCACTTCTTACATCAGGCTAGGAAATTGGCACTGACTATTAACTTTAACCATGTGCAGCTGATAATATGCTTAACATGCAAATTTTCTGAAGTAGTAGGCAATAAATGAGGCATGAATAAAACAGTAACTCTTTTGCTTGCTGGTAGTCATCTGAAATTGTATTTAAATCAAGTTTTTTGACACAACTACAGTAAAATAAGGCAAAATGGTGAAATTTTCAACTTACAGTTTTAAATCTATTCACCGTTTTTACTTTCGCAGTTACTACTAATAGGAATTATATACTTTGATTCCCCATTCAATGGTGTGAGAGTAGATCCTAAAATTTATAGCTTCTGCATTATTTGTTACTGCTGGGCAGCCTACAGCAGTCAAATTTGAAATACTAAAGCAGAGTGCCATAAACATATGGTAAACGGCTGAGGTAGGAGGGCTCTTCCCTTCCCCTGGGAAGCTGTATGCAGGCTGTGTCCACGTGGTTTTGGCTGTACTGTGAAGTGCTTCGGGCTGCTCAAAGCTGATGTGGCTGAGTCTGGCTTTGGTGTTTTTACCTGTATCAATGACACCTGGTGTGAACTCTTTCTATTTTGGGAAGGAGAAAAGGGAAAGGCATAGAAAGAGGCAGAAGTACCCAACTGTTTCTTTCAGCACATTTCAATCACCTAGAGCTGTCTGCAGTAGGATCCAGTTTTGTCTTCTGTGTGGTTCATTCCTCTTTCTCTTGTACTTTCTCTTGCACTTGCACTTTGTTTCCCAGGAGTGCTGTGAAGTGGAATCATGTGTGGTGAGCTTCTGTACTACAGAGATCAGTTCTTGAGATAGGATCAGTTCTTTCTTAATCAAAAGTTGCGAGGGAGAAGAATCTACTCATCTGAGATGTTCCTAAATAATATGCATCTGTCATAAATATCTGCAATCAGTTTCTTGAAGCAAGCAGAACAATTATTTCCTGGCTTTTGCCCCAGAGAAGTGACAGGATGGCTATAGGTTAGTTTGCAGAAACACGTTACTGGTTTAAGTTGTCGGACACTACAGTCAGGCAGTAGAGCTTTCTCTTTGGGCTAATTGTGTCCATTGTTGCTGTCAGCACATATCCAGATATCTGAACTTCATCAAGGTGCACACCTGTTTTTTGTTTGAAACTGTGGGATGGCTTAAAGGCTTTTAGTATTTTCATTGGAAATTATTTCCATTAAAAGCTGTCAAGATGCTTCTTTTGTGTTTATACTTCCATATTGATTAACTGTCTCACGACTGGAATGTTAAATACTGCTCTGAGTATACTGCTTTGGTTAATGCAAAAATGCATTTGTTGTCTGAAGATTTTATTCATCATAAGCAATTGTTAAAATACCCAACTGCTGGAGACTTGGCGTAAGTAATTCTTAACGTGAAAATGGAAATGAATTTTTAACCGTTTTCTGTTACTCTACTAGGATATGGATTTCAGAGGAGGAAAGGAGAAAGGAGAATAATATTTTAGTTTTGTGTGTTTTAGTCCCTTTTGGCCTTAAAAAGGAAAGCCTACAACAAATGTACTCACTTCAGACAAATAGAAGATTCACAGTAATTTCCTTTCCATCTTCCACTGTCCATTATATAGGAAAGTAGATGTTTGACAGAGAAGTTTGAGGGGAAGGTGACACTTTGAACTGCAGTGATGTATTTCCTGGGTCTTATGGGGATTATGTAATATCATTAAATGCTGCCATTACGTAATCTTGAGTCACCTTTCATTGAAAAGCATTTTGATAAATGTGCTGGACTAACGAGCATTGCATTCAGACATGGTAGAAGATGACACTGGAAACAAAACACTGTGATTTCAGGCTATCTTAATAGCTACATTGGGCTTGGAAAGGATAGCAGAGAGGCCAGCGAAGCTATTGCAGAAGACATGGCAGGAAGTCAAAGGCCATTTTGGGATTGAATTGGATAGCAGTAGGTGAACCTATATTAGTAGATGACTCATCTGTACCAATAACTGATGAAAGTAATGATAAAATTACAACCTGTGTGGCAGTAGTCTGCTGTTACATGGAGATTATGCTGGCCTCTGGTGCTGTTTCTCAGCTGTGTGTGTGTCAAAATGCTGAATTACGATGGAAGAGGTGAGCTGGACTTGAGGTTGCACACAAGTCACTTCTTTCACAAAGGAAAGCTGCTTGGAGCTTTGCACTTGAAGGCAGAAATGAATGTAGTGTGAAAATCAATAATGCATTTTGGCTCGAGTTTTATGTGTAATACTGATACTACAGTCACTTAATGATGAGGAAAGTGTGGCTGTGTGTAAATTCAAGGGTTATTAACACAGCTGAAATGTAAAAGGAGAAAAAGGCATACAGTTGTTAATGAAACTATAGTGGGAAGAAGTGTAGGAGTAATATGAGGACAGGAGAAGGCCATATTGAATTTTTGAATAGTTCAAAAATTCAGGTGACATGAAGTTTCTTTAATGTGGAGGAATCCAGGGAGAGTTGCTGGTTAATTCACAGCAGGGGCTGTTTATTGTACAGTGGCCTGAATGAGGCAGAGTTCTTGACCCTTGAAGAGTGGACTGAGTTTTGAAAGAAATAGTTTTCCTTAAGAAATATTGGTGTTCCATTTATTTTTGAAAATGAGAAAACGCATTGCGTTCATTTAAACCATTTCCAGTTTTTCTTATTTTAAGAAGCATAGCATTAAAAGTAGAGCTGTCATGTTCAGGATATTTTTTTTTATTTGGATTTCCTGTTGGTAACTGCTGCTGTTCTTGACTCTCTCTGTAGAAAGTTTAAAGCTATTCTCAGATGAGCCATTACCTTTTTTTTTTTTTTTTTTTTTGTTATCCACAGTCCATTCCAATTTTACTTATATAGGGGGTGCATTTACTACCTGCTGTTTCTGTGTTTAGAAGCATCTGTGGATGTACACTGTAAAGATGAACTAGAGTTCTAGACAGTCTGCTACACTTGCCCTGATTTCTGTTCTTCTGGAAGTCTGTTGTGCCCTTGAGGCTTCTGACTGGGGATGAGGATGGGAGGAGCGATCATAACAGCATCGCAGCATCACACGTGCTCATGCTTTCATTGGTGATTCTGATCAGTTTGAGTGTTTAATTAGCACCTCCATGGGCACTTGAGTGTTATTTAAAATATTTCTAGAGGTCACCCATTTGAATTCAGTAATGGAATATGAAGTGAATTCTTACACTGCAGACACTGGCTGTGATGTAGAGGTTAATCTGCTTTGCTTTCTTGTCAGCCTTCTTGTACAACATTTTGTTGCTGTAAACATTAGGCTTGGCTCTTCTCCATCTTCTCTGTTAAAATATCATATTTTTTCTTTCATGTGTTTCAGAAAGATAAAAACTGGACAAAATACAGATGTTTTAAGGGACAAAGGATAAAGGCGACTGTTGAGGTGTTCCTTGTCAGTGTAGCCTTGCACACAACAAAGTGCAGAATGCTTCACTTTGCTGAGTGGCTAACGCAAATGGGAGTTGTGCTAATAGCTCACTGTTTTGGATCTGGCTCCCATTTAAAACAGGAAGTGCAAACATTAATAATGCTCTTATTTCTTATATACCCTTCTGCTTCCAGGCTTCTCTGACTTGTTAAACCCTTGCCCTTTAGGGATCCAAGCTGAAACAAAGCTGGAATACTTTGTGAACAAAATCCAAGTAATTGCCTTCAATTTTTGTTTGGGAGCCCAGTGGGATTCACCTGAAATGAAAATTAGTGCAGTCTGGGAAAGGTCTAGTGTCTGACAGTGAATTTCGCGAGTAGTTTAAAATTCACACTTTTAAAGTGCCGCGGTTAGATAAAGAGTACTGCTGTACCCAGTTCTAGAACAAACTTTGTCATTAAAGCAGATTTCTTGCGTGTGTTCTCCTTTGTTCTTCAGATCAGAGGAAAAGCCTGTAGCTTTTAAGTGCTGATTCCTGTGATGATGCAGTACACCAGGAGTATGCTACAGTGATCAATTTGCAAATTAATTTTCCCCTTTGCTTCTAACAGTTAATAAGGAGTTTGTAAGAAATTTGTGTAATGTATGTCTGCTTGACAAAATGGATATTGCCAAAGCATTTTACAGATGTTACCATCAATGGTAATATATCTTGTTTGTGGTTATGTTTGACTTTGATGAGATTTGTGAAGCATTCTTGCCGTTTCTTTCCAGTGTTTTTATCTGAGAGATATTTGTAATCTGGTACTTGACAATAGGAGTGTCTAGCTTTCGCTTGAGAACCTCATCCTCACATTGGCAATGGGGAGAGGTGTCAAAAAGTAAAGAAGATGCATAGACCTCTTTCGTTGTGGAAAGCATTAAAGAAATAAAACATACCTATTTAAATGCAAAATATGAATAACTTAGTTTTTTTCACTTTATTCCCACCTTTTTCAATCCCACCCCCTGCTGTGGGAGAAGCAATTAACCATATGAAGTAATGGATGGGAGTTATAGCTGTATGTATATGGCACTGGCACATTCCAGTTGTGTCATCAGTGGAATGCCAAAGACATGGATGTTGAATCAATGACTGCAGCTTTTTGTGGCAGCCCTTAAGTTGAGGATGAGTAAGGACATGTGAAAAAAAAAAAGCCTGGAATCCTGGAGAATTGCATACTTGGACATAACACTGCATCTTTATCTACATTTTTCTACTTGTGTTGGGCAAGCTGTTAGCAAGTTGGGTGAACGGTATGTACAGGTTCCACTTTACCAGTGTAAAAAGACTATCTCGTTTTGTTTCTTGGTGACTCTCTACTTCCAGAAAACTCTTTGCAGAGGACTCAACAACTTTGTGGATCTGCTGTTTAGAAGTAATGTTATAAAACTAAAGATCTTGATTTTCAGGCAAAACAGAGGCTTCTTACCAGAGCACAAATCCTATGACATGGTTAGTTCTCTGTTCTCAGTTGTTTTTTGAGGGTGCAGTGACTAATGGACTAATGTGGCAATATTAGCATTTCAGGAAACAGGTGCTTAGTTAGTATATGTGATTTTTTGAATATGATTTTTAATCACATGTTCAGTCAAAATCTTACATCTTATTTTTGAACATAGACTTGATTGGGAAAAAAAGAGAAAGTCTTTTGAATTGTCTCTTTGCATCAACTTGATGGTTTCATGAGTCAGTTGCTTGAGTAGTGTGATTGTCCCACTTCTACATGGTTTTCAGAGATGACTGGATCCCGTGATCTCTGGAGGTCCCTTCCAATCCCTGCAATTCTGAGACTGAAGATTTAAACATTGACATGTCGGCTAAGATCATCCTCTGTAGTCTGTTATTCTGTTTTGTGGCAGAGTGTGAAAATAAGCAAAAAGGAAAGGCATTATTACATGCTTGACCTCTTAATATTCTCCACTAAATATTCTCTCATTCGAATATTCTCTGCTGCTTCTTTGCTACTCAGAGGCTTCCAGAAATAGTTTCTTCCTACTTAATAACTCCAAGAGTTCTCTTTTCTGTGAGCTTCTGCAGTCTCTCCTCGAAAATGCAAAAGTTTTGATGCTACAGAATCACTCAGGTTGGAAAAAACGTTAATGATCATTGTGTCCAACCACAACCTAACCATACTACCCTAACCCTAACAACCCTCCACTAAGGCATGTCCCTGAGCACCACATCCAACTGGTTTTTGAACACATCCAAGATGGTGACTCACCCACCTCCCTGGGGAGCCTATTCCAGTGCTTAACAACCCTTTCTGTGAAGAAGTGTTTCCTGATACCCAATCTAAACTTACCCTGATACAACTTGAGGTCATTTCCTCCCATCCTGTCACCTGTTACCAGTGAGAAGAGACCATCCCCACTCTTGCTGTATACAACTTTCAGATACTGGAAGAGAGCAGTAAGGTCTGCCCTCAGCCTCCTCTTCCCCAGACTGAACAGCCCCAGTTCCTTCAGTCTCTCCCTCAGTAGGGCATATTCTCCTAGCCCTTCATTAACCCTTCTTAAGATCTTAATCATTTGACAAAGAGTTTCATAGTTCAGTCATTTTTGCATGAAATAACATTATCATTTTTGGAACAGCTTCCCATTTCCTTCTGTTGCCTTACTCTGGAAGAGGCAGCAGTGATTGTTGACATTCCCCTTCTTTCCCGATAATGATGCCATCTTCTGAAAAGGTGTGATTCGCACAACAAAATGCCTGTAATAATTCAGCCTTTTAAAGTATTGAGAGTAGTCTTCAAAGACAAGGGAATCCATCTGTGTAGAATTTTTGATGTAACCTAATCAGTTACCGCAGTTGAGCAGAAGAGATGAAACTTCAACTGTTCTCATGTTAGCCTTAGAGGATCATGGCTTATCATAGCTCTTCAAAACAAAAGTATGAAATGAGTTGAATCAAGCTTTGGATTAATAGCAATAATTAAAAAGGACAACCTTTAGAAATATATGTATTATTATTTTCTTTTAATTGTGGCTAGCATTCAGAATTCAGATCTGTTTGGTTCAGTCCCACCATTCTGAGTGTTTGTATCTGTTGTTTCATTGATCACGTTTCAAAGTTGGAAAAAATTGATTATGAAAATGTTGGGAAAAAAAAGTATTTGCATAAGAAAAGTTTAGCATGTGGAAGAGCATCATTGAGGGGTGGCAGGTGAGTACTGAATCCGCTTTGATGAAATTGCCTGTGGTCATGACTAGTGATAGAACAAATGTTTGAAAATGGTGAATGCCTGTGGAAATACAGCTAAGAACTTTATCTTATAGTAGACTGCCTATTACGTTGCCTCATTTGCAACATCTAATGTTTTAACACACTCTCTCTTAACTTGACAGGCAAGTATTTGCTTCCCAATGCAAATGGACATCAGCTATGGCAACCTGCAGAAACCACCAATCTTGTTCGCATGCGCTGCCAAGCACTTGGGCAGTCAGCACCTTCACTTACTGTTAGTTCGGTGAGTAATTTTTTTTTAAAGCTATGAGCTTACAAACAAAAAAATATTTCTTGCATCTCTGTAATGTCAGAATCTGCGAGGGGATGCCGATCCAACCGGAGTTTATGTCCAGGTTAACCTCTTTTCCTTAAACTGAATCTTTCCATTAACTAATGCATTCCTGCGTATAGCACTGCTTAGTATGTTGAGTGTGGCTAAACAATGTTTATAATAGCAGAAACTGAACTGCTTTGCTGGATTTAGCATAAAATCTAGTTGCATTTAATGCAACTATTATATAGCTATTTGCATTTAAATGGTTTCTTCCCTTAAAAATAGAAAGAAGGCATGCTTTTTTAGATGACAATAGATGGTAACTGTCCCTTCTCCTGGGCATTCTTTTCCACCAGTTTATTTGTTTCTGCTTTCTGCAGGACTATGTCCTCAGGAGAAAGTGATAATATGAAGCATGAACTTAATTAAGCCTTTTGGATAAAATAATAAGGGGGGAGAAAGGGGAAGATATACCTCCTACATTTGAACTTCAGACTTTTTGTGTTCAAGTGTCAATTGTCCTCTTCGTGCTTCTGCTTAAGATCTTAAAAAGTGTTAAAATTCAGTGCAACACACCGTACTTAACCCGTGTTTTTCTTCGAACTCTAGTTCACTCTAGTGAACGTATTTTGTGTTGTACAAGAAAGCAAAAGTATGTTATTAATAATTGCTCTCATCTGCCCTTTGGCTGATTATGAAAACTTTGCTTTTTCATATCTACTTGAGAGGAGAAACTTTTTTTTTTTTTTTTTTCCATAAGGAAAACTTGTGGGTCAAAGATGACTATGAGCAGACGATGCTACACAGGTACCATTGTGCTGATTTTTAGGATTATACTGATATGTACATGGCTGGTTTATCCACAAAGCTACCTGAAATAATGTTTCAAGAACAACAAATCAGCACTTACGGATATAATTATGATTCGTACTTGATGCTGCTGCTTATTATCTCTGGCTCTTTGGAATGGATGTGATGTATTGTATTGTGAAAGCTAGAAAAAGAATAAAACCAGCCTTCACAAATAGCTGTCCTTCCCTAATAAGCGGTGAGGTTATGCTAAGCCTAAGTATGAGTACACAAGTGTTTGCTGCTTTTCAGCGTGCTTTTTACCTCTTCTCTTTTTCTAAAAGAGGCAGACAGAAAAACAACACCCAAGTTATTGCTGACTTACACAAAACAATGTTAAGTCTGAATTTGCAAGCATCTGTACTTTAGTGTATTTGATTTTTGTTGTCACTTTATGAGTGTGAATTTTTAAGAATGGTCTTATGGAACTTGGAGGGTAGTTACTATATAAAGGACCTTTTTATATGGAGTGTTACCAAAAGGTAACAAAATAAGAAATGTTCAGTATCTGTGGAAGGCAGTTTTACTTCTGAAAGGGCCTTGCCTCCTACTTTCTTTTAAATAGTATAATAGTGAAAATGTGTGTCTCTGTTAAATATGCCATTAACTTCAGCTAAATTGACATAATGTTGACAGTTATTATGAGAACTGTTTCAAAACTAATTATGCTAATTAGAATGTAACTACCAGTAATTGCATGTATTCAAACAGCACACCAACACCCTTTTGTGTGGCTTATTCCCCAGATGCAAAGCAGACATTTGTTCTTTGAGAAGCTGCAAAATTATAGCTTAGGTAATAAATGATTGAAAACAAATAAAATACATCCTTTAGAAACACTAATTGGTTAGACAGTATCAATTGTGCTTGAGCAAATGACATAATTTAAAAAAGAATCTTTATTTCATTGAAGAATTGTAGTGAATTCTTCAAATCATTAATTGCATGGGTATTTAGTATTTAGTTTTATCTATTGAATTTGAAGAGTAGCTGATTTTGTTTTAAAATAAAATTATTAGAGAGCAACAAAAACCTGTGTCTGAAATTTAGGTTACTTTAAATTTTAGCTCTTTCTGCCCAGGAATTCAGGTCTTCAGTGCTTGGTTATGTATGTGAGCAGCTATTTAATATTCTAAAAGTTAATAATCAAATCCAAGGACTGCACTTGTAAGAAACTTAAATAAGATATAATAGAAATCTCTTAAGTAGCTAATCTTAAGTCTATCCCTTATCTGAAATCTCCCCAACATAATTAAGTAAGTACTTTTCAGAAGTACGAAGTCTGAATTGAGGAAGTTGTTTGAATGCTATGCTGTTGTATAGATCTGAATACCATGTTCTTGTTTGGCTTAAAAAACAACTTGACATCAGAGTCTAATCACAGAATCTTTTTAGAATGGAAAGTATTTATTCCTATGAAATGCTAAAACTGCCAAGTTATTATAGCCAGATTTCTCTACATCAGTTGCCTCTAGCATTTAAGACTAGAGAGTTGTTCCCCCCTGTGTATTTCATTTCAGCTTTAACTTGCCCATGAATATGTATATTTCTTTATCAGTATTTGCCTTCTAACAAATTCTTAATTGCAGTTCTAATTCAGTAGTTAGTCCTAATTTGGTGGCAAAGGAGGAAACTCAACATCCATCTTTGTAAACACTTCTATGTATTGAGTATTTGTACACGGAGAAAGGCTGGAGCAGATGTGATCCAGAGCCATAAGACTGCTGACAAATGAATGCATGAATTTGTCGATAGGGTGTCCTGTTCCACACAGATGTCTCTTATTTGTCTACA
Source organism: Tetrao urogallus (assembly GCF_951394365.1). Lineage (NCBI taxonomy): Eukaryota > Metazoa > Chordata > Aves > Galliformes > Phasianidae > Tetrao > Tetrao urogallus. The sequence goes on along the minus strand of NC_136816.1, from coordinate 54,113,183 downwards.
TTGTTTAGTATTTGAAATATTCACTGCTCATTTCAGTGAAAAACGTATTTGTAGAGTCAACTGCTTGACAGAACTCTAAAATGTTTGATTCCTTTCCTAGATTCTCTCACTAGAATGGGCACAATTCATTCTGATGCTATTCTTGCTCATTCTCAAAAACAGAGGTGGTGACCACCAGTGTTAAACTACCTCCTAAAACTGTTCTAGATTTCTTGGAACTAAGAAGACCTCTAAAGCTACACAATACCATTGTGTAGGACTAGTAAATAAATGATAACCTCTTATACAAGCCTGACCTAGTTTAAAATGTCTTCTAACCAATAGAAAATGTAACTTACAAGCATGTCCTCTTTGTGTGGAAATGGCTCTTCTCCCATTAGCTTCTAAGCTTCCAGTTAATAGAATGTATTTGAGCTTAGGCTGGAGCTGAAATATGTTACTCCAAGTAGTTTGGACACTTTATTAGAGATGAAGGTAGATTTAGTCCTTTTCTGTACTATATTAGAATGTTGAAATCCAGTAGAGATGAAATGTGTATAGGAACAAGCAGTGCATCCCTATTTTGCACGTGAATGCCATGCTACTATTCTGTAGGCATAATGACCGTTCTCCCTCATGGGAGACTTTCCCCAAACTGTGCGAAGGCTCACTGGGACTACTTTTTCCTGCCAGATAATGAAAAACCTGGGTCTTTTAAAATGATCTTCATAGCATACTGTGTCAGCTGAGCATGCTTTATGCTTTTGGATTTTTGTTTGATATGTGGGACCCCCACAGTGGAAATCATTAAGCTAAAACATAGTGCCTTGCCCCTAGAAGTAGTTCTTGTTACTGTGCCTTAGCATAATGCTCTCAATAAAGGCTTATTCTTGTTTGTTCTGACAGTTGAGTTAGAATTATCTCTTAGAAAAGAAAAAAAAATCCAACCCCCCCCCCCCCCAAAACAAACAAACAAACAAACAGGAAAAAAAACAGACAGTGGAAAGTACAGCAAAGTCACATCATTAACTTGTATGCTGGTAAGATAAACCGCTTGAGAAATGAGAGTATGGATGGTTTGCCAATAAACTATATAGCCAGAAGAAAAAAAAAAGATGTGTAATCAATTACACTATTTGATATTTGGATGCCTTTTTGGAAATAAAGTGTTTTTCAGCTTGTTTTTAGAGGATAACTGGGAATACAATGATGGTACTTTTTGTAGCCCTTAAGGGGTTTTACTGGAGTGGAGGAGATAGTAAACAGGATAAAAAGAATATGGGGAGTGGAGACTGGAAAAGTAACTGGAACTGGGATGGATGTAAATAAATTCAGTTACAGTGCTATCTCCCAGTCCCCATCACCAAAACCAGCAAAAAACTGTCTAGTGTAGCTGCTTGTCTAGTAACTTATAATAGTTAAAACACTGATTCATGAATACGTTCTCTTTTGCTTGAAAAGTATGTGCTGGTATACAGATTTGCTGTTGATGTTCTGATTTCTGTTCTCCAAGCGCTTGATAAAATTTAAAACTAATTACAGCTCTGGATTTAAAATGAATGACAGAGTAGGTGCTGGGAAATAAGAACTTAGGAAAATCTTGGTGTGTTGGGTAGTGGTTACACTTCCATTGGCACTCAGGATCTCAAAGTTAACGGAAAGATATTGATAACCTTAGATGTGTGTGCTCCCTGTGATGACTGTGGGAGCAGCAGTAGGTTAGCTAGAGTTCTCATGTGAACTCACAACCTCTCTTCTACTGTTCTTAGTAGTCATAGGAATTTGGTACCTGAGTTTTAATTGAGGCATATATTGTCAAGAAACTTAAACCAGAGAATTGTAGAATTTTCTTCTTGATGCTACTCAAGAGTAATTATTACTGAAGGAAACTGGGTTTCTGCTGTGGCATTTGCAGTTAACAGAAATGGAAATACTGAAACTCTTTCTGAGCTTTCTCTTGAAGTTTGACCTGAAATGGTGAACTTCGCTTGCAAGTTGATGAGGTGTATATCATTGTGCTCAATTTTATTTGTGGAGCAGTATCCTCGGATTGAGGGATAATTAAGTGTGGCAAGCTTTTTAACTGATTTAGTAACATTTGTGTTTTCTTCTCAGTCAGTCAACATGTTTTTATGCCTGTGGTACTTGCAGAGTGATTGCAAGGTAGCAGCGGATGTCAGCAGACAGTGTGGGAACAGTAACTCATCTTCAGACTGAAGTTTTCCTGTGGTTCTGATGATGGCAATAACTCTCAAAACAAAGAGGCTCATACAGAGGCACAGCTGACTTGCAGACACTGGGGTGGGAGGGAAGATACAGTTCATCCACTCTGGTAGGAATGGAAGTTCCTGCTCTGATTTTGCTTACAAACAGAGGTGTATAGGATTTTTCTGCAGGCATTTTTCAGCTTGAGAATATACTGCAGAGCCTTCTGCTGCGTTTAGTATGACTCCAACTTCTCATGTCCTAAGTTTCTAGGCTTAACAAGGAGATACAGCTTTACTAAGTTGTAAGTGGGCTGATTGCTGCAGGTTGGGCTTTGTGTATCCGGCTGGATATTTATATTTCTGGTTTTAGTTGGACTTCTTAAAATGTTCATGAAGTCAGACATCTTGCTGTAAATTGACTTTTTCTCTTGAAAGTGGATAGGAATGTGGACTTGGTTATTTGCTGTGGGAAAGATGAGCAGCTACTGGTTTACTGGACCTGCTGATGTTTGTGTAAGACCTCAAACAGTCTGACGCAGTAGCCACTTAAATTGTTCTACGGCCACTGTGTTTGTTCCACTCTTTGTACAGTCACAGTGGGCTATGATTTTAGAGACAACTGTTTTCATCTCAGTAATGCTAGGAAATGTTCTGCTTGTTGTTTTTTTTTTCTTATTTGTTTGTTTTTTCCCCTCTGAGCACAGTATGTCCTGGTACACCATGGTAATTTGTGTGCCTGTATTCAGATGGACCATGTTTTTTTTTAGTGTAGCAGTACTAAGAGCATTGCATCCATTAAGATTTTTCTTCTGTTGTATTGCGGAAATGAAGGAACCTAGAATAGCACAAAATTGACTTAGTGTCATTTGAGTAAACAATGTAATAAGCAACAGGGATTGGTTAACTGCTGCTCTCATGAATGCATTTAACCTCTTGATCACTGCTGAATGTCTGCAATTATGTGGTGCAGTGGAAAATAGGATGTGGTCGGTTAAGTTCAGAAATGATAATTGGCTTTGTAGCGAATAGAAAAACTTCACAACAACATATAGCTAAGAGTGCAAGTAAGGACTGATCATGGTTTCCTCATTTTGTGTTAGGTTATCTTTTAAAAAAATGGGTGAGAGTTGGTAGTAAGAAACAATGTTGAATTAGAAGATTCTTTGCTGTAAATAAGGGAGGAAAGAGAGACAGCTGAAGTTAACAGATAGCTAATTTACAACTGGAGCAGAGATGAATTTGAGTGCATTTGTAATTATTTGGCCAGGAAAGCAGATGCAGGCAAACATCCCTAGCGTGATGATTCTTTCCTATAATCCAACAACTGTGAATACATGTGTTTTGGTACACTGTTTATACACACTCTCCTGTACATGATACAAATTAAAACTAGTAATTTAGTAGATCTAGTGATAAGGTAAAACTACAGAGCATTCCTTTTGGCTAAAAACTTCCTTGGCTTGCCTGCTTTGTAATGGATCCTAGGCCGGTGGGAGTCAGACTTTTGCAAAGTGCTTACCTTTTGAATTAAGTTGAATGTTAAAACATTTAATTACTATTCTCTAATGAAGGAGATTGCTTTTGTGAAGAAAAATGACCATGCAGTGAGTGAGAAGTGTTGAATTTTAGAGGGTAAGGAAAGGCAGAATTCATTAAGAAGAATTAAACATCTGTAAGTGAAAGCACATTACTACCATTATGTCTTTGATGAAATATTGAATTATTGGAAGAATTAAGAAGCAAAATGGGGTGTTTAAGAAAAAGAAAAAGAAATGAAAAGGCTAGGTGCATAATTGTTCAGAGTGATTTAAAAATGAATAATAACTTAAATCCTTCCCAAGGTTAATAGTTGTGTTTGAAATGCAGGTCTATTCTTACTGTCTTCACGTACAAACTTCCAAATATCTAGGAGGGATTATTCAGGGAGTAATTGCTATTGCTATTGTCTTGCCATGTGAATTTCTTTTAAGTCTTTGCTTCTCTTATAGGGTTCTGAATCTAAAATGATCTGTTGAACTGACTGTTAGAAAATGCCACTATTGTGAGATCAACTCAGAGGCTTCTTTTTTTATATTTTGTCCTTGAAGATTGAAAAGATTAGATAGGCAGACCTGCAGACTCTGTGACCTAAAATGATACAAATGCTATGTGTTTGCTGTTCAACGTTTGATGAGGGAATACAGAGACAAGTAGTTTTTTAATTTTTTTGAAGGAGAAGCACTTTTGTATGCATGTAATTCTTTAGTTCCTGTTGAAAAGAGGTCCATGAGAGAAATAAGACTGTATTCAAATGTGTCTGTGGTTTCACAAATAAATTATGGTTTGGAAAATCAGCAGGCTCAGTGATTTGCTAGAACTCTTAGATTGGCTGTTTTGGTGACTCATTGCACTTTGCCATACTAAGGAATACAGTATTTGATGCAAAAAGTGAAGTCATTAAAGCTGAAATATCAGTTGTAACCTGTGTTTTCCTGTGTTGTGTTATTGAAAGGAAGGTTGATTACTTACAACAGTTGTTACTTTAGAAACAAGTTTGCTTCTGTTATGATTATTTTTCTTCTGTGATATTTATGACTGCCATGTTTTTCTAAACCTGCTGGATGTCTGTAGCAGAAGTGGATTGATGCAGATAGGATTTCGTCCAGCAGGTGGCACGAAAACCCAGTGTGTACCTGTGTATTGCATATCCTTTTAGTATGGCTGCTGTTAGGTGTGTAGTTAAGATTGTTACTAAGAACAAACCTTAAAATACAATCAGGGAAGCAATATTATTTTTTAAGAAACTACTAAAACCAGCTTCTACTTTGTGTTCTACTTTGTGTAACAGTTTTCTGTACCCCTGTACTGACCTGTGGCTTTCAACTTTAAATTCATCAGTCTAGGAGTCCTGAAGGTATCCCTATTCATATGTGTTTTCTGAGTAATGCACAGTGGCTCAGAAGGACAGTAACATCTCTCTTAGTGCACTGCTAGACTGAGTAGCTGGAGTGCTCTCATGGGTGCACAGCAAGCCAGCCTGGCATGACTGAATTGTTTCTGTGCAACGTAACAGACATGGTGTGTGGTGGTGAAGGGGAAGGCAAACTGAATGGCACTGCAGATCCATGCAGTTGTATTGGCTGAAGACCTTTACTTCTGAAATCCAAAAGTTGTGTACTAGAAGTGGGTGTAGTAAAATACAAACTGATTGTGATTTTGTTGTCAGGCAGCAGTACCTTCTCAAGGCTTCAGCTGGAGACTCATAGGAAGTGGTACCTTAAAAAAATCTGAGGGGTGCAGTGTCTGTCTTCATTCCTGAGGGATACTGGGTATCCTGTCAATCTCTGAAAAGGTTCCTTTCATGTGAAGCATTTGTTCCATCGTTTTCAAGTTCATTGGAGGGACTCAAGGCAGATGTATGGAGATGTAAATGGCACGAGAGACTGTGAGGAAAGGAGAGCTGGAGATGAATCATTTCTACATTTACTGTGGTGCTGCAGTTGCAGAGAATTTTGTTGCTTAAAATAGAAAATACAAACTCTCTCCAGTAGATCTAGTTCTAAAATGATTTCTTAGCTTTTGATGAGTTTGTTATTAACAGTCTGCGTACTGAAAAGGGTGTCCTTGTGAATTACACAGTAGATTATTGGAATGCCTCTCAGCTTTCTAGTTGACATACTTGATGCTGGAGAAAAATTCTGATTTAGTAGTGAAAGGTCACATTGTGTTTAATGACTTCTAGAGGAGTAAATCTTGTGATCTAAGATGAATGTGGGAAAATTGAACTAATTTAGGTAGCTAAAACTTCTTGAATATATTGAATACATTACTACGTACTATGTATTTTCTGTGCTAAAATTGAGTATATAATGATGAGAGGTGAGTAGCATATGGTTAATATATGAAGAGATGCTTAGTCTTCGTTCTTATGGAAACTGTCACTGTCTGACATGAAGAATACCAGAATTAGAGCAACATAGAGCAAACATGAGACTTGTTTGAATTTGCACTTCATTCTGGTATGATATGCACAGATTTGTAGCAGTAAAGCTATGTGAATGAAATACTGTAACTATGACACTTTAATATTGAAATACATATTGTTTAGAATGCATAGAATTCTGGATGAATTATTATACTTTGCTAGTAGTAAATTACATCATCATGAGTATTGATTCTTTTAGAATTAATTAGCTTGTCTGGAATGCAGTGCATTTCAATAATATTCTGATAATTCATTAATCAATAATTAATATCTTAATTTTGAACAAGGGCACCTTAAGTTCCTAACTCTGTAAAATGGGAGAATTGCTTTCTCTGTTCTCTTCAAGTTCACGTGATACAGTTTCACAGCTTTTACGGTAAATGAGATCTTAGAAAATAAATCATGAAAACCAAGTGTTGGATTTTTATTACCATGCTGAGATCATCTGGGATAAAGCTGGCCTGTGTTTTCTTGCAGATTGAATATCTTAGTTGAAATAATCCTTCCTGTTAACAGCAAAATGAGCAAGGCTTCCTATGGCTGTGCAAGGGGAAGTCCTTGCAGTGCTTAGTGCTGAGCTGCATGGTGGTCAGCGGGTCTTTTCCCTGCCTTGAAATGGTTGAGCTCCTTCAAGTGCATTGTGATTGCCCTTATCTCAGTGACAGCTTAAGTGTGATCAGTCTTGCCTGCCAGTTTTGATGGGGTATCTCACTTCCAGTGCAGTCATCAATTTCAATAACACTTCAGAGAGCAACTTTTGGAAGCTGAAGGAACAAGAGTCAGACAGATAGATAGTGTGTTGTCATAGGCTTTTTTCCTCAGGAAACAATAAAACATTACTGGAAGTCTGCAGCATTACACTGAAGAAAACTCTCTGGGAATGTGACAGGAGGTAGTGATGCTGTAAGTTTCTGATTGCTGTAAGGTGGCTGGGTGTTGTTCTTTTTCAAGTTCTTAAAAGGTTATCTTTTTGATTCACCTGCACAGCAGTTTTCACTCCATTGCAAATGCACATCTTCCAGCTCCCGGTATCATACGTAGCTTTGGCTTTCATGCTTCCTGTTTGCTAGATTGAATGTTAAGCCTAAGCTCTTTGGCAGCATTCTAATTTAAATGCTACCTTTTAGTAAGATGACTAATGTATATTTTTTTAATAAATGATCAGCAAAACCAAAACCTCTCATATTTCAGAGGACAAAAACTTCAGAACATTTCTTCTCTGAGTTTTGAGTGAGTGTACGCTGCTTCCTTGGAGAGCATTGTGGTGTTCTTTTTTCAGTATAATTTTTTTGAATTTTTGGGTGATGTAGACAGATGTAGTTTTTCTGTACAGGGTGTCCTTTTCATCTCTGAAATACATTGTAAAACATAGTAGGTGAATTCCTGTAGGAACTGAAAGCTATTTTTAGAATACTACAAAACAGAAATGTGATCTCTGTACTATGGCGTTTTTTTGTTTGTTTGTTTGTTTTTTACTGATATGCAAAGTAGGAGAATTATTATGGTGTGGGATTTAAGATGATTCCACTTCTATTATGACCATTCAGAAAGATAACCTTGGGGTTCTTTGTAGAAGTGTAATGTCATCTTCCACTGACAGTTTGTGCTTTAATCTATCTTTAAAAGTAACTTCAATATGCTTCAAAATATAGTTTTTGTGTGTCTGAAAACTTTTGAGACCTACAGTGTGTCTTCAGAAGAAATAATCAAAGTAGGATCCACCTCAGGGAGACAGTCAGGGACGTTGCTGGAATTTGATTCACATTTCATTGGTAGTGGATAGGAAGCTATGCTGCCACAGGTTCTGGAAGGCTTTGGAGAGTCAGCTCTGAAAGATTCCTGTAAAGCTTCATGCTCTCCTGAGTTCACAGGTATCAGTGGTTATTTGCTGTGAGAAAGATGAGCAGCTACTGGTTTACTGAAGCTTGAATATCAGTAATCTCTTATATCTTTAAGTGAACCTTTGTTTGTGATTAGACCAGGACGCTATTTTCAGTGTTCCATTGTTGTTATGCACTGTAAAAACTGTATTGAGAATCTACTGCAAAACTGCTATGACTGTGTTTCACTCTGAGATCAGACTGAAAGCCTTTGGCTTAAGGAACAAGCTCACTGAACTCAAAAGCTGTAGGTAGATTTTAGCTTGATGCAGCCTTGGGATTCCAGTTTTAAAATAGTCTTTTTTGCTATATGCCAATACTGTTTGTACAATCAATCACTGTTTCAGTTTCCATTTCGTTTAATTATGTTGGTAGCTTTATAGAATTTTTCTTTGCAACTTTTTTATTTTTATCTTTTTAACTAATACATTGTTCATACTAAACTTGTTGCACTGTGAGGTGTGGAAATGTATGTATGTATGTATGTAAGTATGTAAAATAAATGTTTAAAAAGCACTTAATGAGTGACAGAAATCTTAGCTGTGCCTGCTAGGACAGTAATTCTTAGTGCCCAGTAAAGCTGCCTGGCTGATGTGCAAAAATAAACTAACAGAAAGATGCGTGTTTACCTGTTTTGGTGATGTGGAAAAATAGTTGCTGCCTGTGGGATACCAGTTGTAAGGAATCCTTATTTCCTTCCTCTAATTTGGTTTCCTTTTTCAATGCGCTGGGTTTGTGGATTTATTTCTGGAGGAGGCAAGGATCTTTAAGGGGGAGCTGGAGATTGATAGTAAACCACATTTTTCTCCTACCTCTTTTCAGTGCCATATCTCAATAATAGACATGTATCTATATTTTAAAAATTGTTTCCTACATCATCTTTTTGTGTTAGCTGTCTATTAGCCTTATCCAGTCATGCAATGCTGCAATATTTTTAGCAGAAGACGTATAAAAATTAGAAGCTGGTTCTTAAAGCCTGACCTTTCATGATTAGAATGATAAAATAACATTTGCGTATTGATTTGCAATGGTGTGAGGAAGGCTATTCATGGAAAACATGGATGAAGATCTTCAGCTCTGCTACGTATATTAGGTCTGATGTCATGAATGGGTTTTACTGTACGTACACATATTGCAAATACATGTGGCTGACAAGTTGACTCTAGCTGCTTCTGTTTACCCTTGCACATGCAGAAGCAGTGCTGGTAGGTGCTGGTTTCAAAAGCATAACTACACCTTCCAGTAGAACACACTCTGGAGTGGCTTATTTCTCTTTTCTCAATGTCCTTAGAGAAAGGTTGCATAGGAATTAGTGTTAAATGCTTGCAGTTGTTTCCATTCCTGTACTTGTAAAAACAAGTATCTGCAGTGATAGCGTGTGCACTTACCTGAACTTCTAAAAATATGGCACAATATTTTAATTTTGCTACTAACAATTATGTGAATAGCTTATCAATAAATTAGAACACAGTCAGAAGCTTTAACCAGTGCCAGGGAAACACATTCTTGTGGGTTGCAAGTTTTCAAAAGTCAAAGCAATTACTGGATTGGTTGTTACCTGTTCCGATCTTCAGATTTTTCACAGTTGAGGAAAATAATTATTTAAAAAATTCAGTGGTGGTAATTTGATGTCATAGAGTACTCAAGGTATAAAAAAAACTAGCCCTAGAGACCAAGTCAGAGAGCAGAGCACAAGTGAGTTGTTCCATGTAATAAACACACTTTATCAGATGCTGCCCCCATGTAGTATGAAAGCGGCAGCCCCACACTGAATATGCATATTCATTAAATTGAATCTCCACTGTGAAACTTGAATTAATACACCTATTTTCACATGCCCCATTTTTATTTTTAAACTAAATCATTTCATGGTAATATCCGTATTTTCTCAGAAAATGATATTGACTGACAGGCCTAAGTGAAATAACGTGAAGAATTCAAAAAACAACAACTGAATGAGGAAATAAGCCAGTTCTCTGCCAATTGTACTAAAAATTGTTACATTTCTTTTCAGCTTTAAATAAATGTAAACCTATTAGTTTGTACCTAAGCTAACTGAAATATTCTTTGTAATTATCAGGAAAATTCTGCATTCATGGGGAAGAAACCTTTCTGAAAGTATTGTCTTAAGGTAATTTTGCCTCCTTGGACAGGGAAGAAGAGTTTCCTTCTTCAAATACTGTATACGCGTACAGTTTTGTCATGCACATACCACAAAAGTGTGCCTTTCTGCAACAATTGACATGAAGGACTCTGTAAATAGTATTGTTAAAATGTTTAAGTACATGTTTCATGATTTTCCTTCTGAACCACAACTTTTTAATACCTGACACTTACTATCACGTTTTCATCTTCCATTCATTTTACTGAAATAATTAGCTGGAAAGTGATAAGAGATTCCAGGCAGAAATAGCAAACCTAATGCTATGACAAACATGTAGGTACGCTTTTGGTAGTATATGAGAAGGTTCAGAAGATAGTATGTGAGAATATTCAGTTACCACTCATTTTATGAGATGCAGCGTAAGCTTAGGAAAATGTCACTTCTGGAATTGACAGCAAATACACTTTCAACAAAAGGCAGTTTTCATACATTTGCATTAGGATTAGTTTCATCTTCCACTGGTAGGCAGTCTTCTCTCTGTTTTGTTCTCCTTCCTCCCTGTGTTGCCTAGGTCGATTCAAAAATGATGCCTAATTTCTTGCAGAATAAAGTCATTCTTGTACTCTGTAGCTGGAATGCTTCGTGGAGAAGAGTTCTTAATTTTGCCTGACTATAATTCTTTCTGTAAGTTATCTGTGTTCATAACTGGATAATTTACAGTGCATAAGGTTTCTATTTGGTTTGTGGACCATTTGCATGTATGGCTATCAGTGATATGTTACTTTGTGCTGTGATTTTTGTTGTGTTGTTGTTGTTTGAGTAATAAATCTGTAGAATTTTTCATGCCTTACAGACCTCTCAGCTAGATGGGAGAGTGCTTTTCATTCATATATTTATATTATGTATATTTAGATTTGTTAAACTCGTTGATGAAAAAAACATTTAAAACTTAAGTATTCTTCACCTTTAAAGGAACTGATAAGTCATGTGCTGGGAGGTTTTTTCTATTCCAGTGATTGAAGTAAAGCTTATATAAATATATGTGCAGGACTGCATGCATAAATGCAAACAGCTTTGCCCCTGAACCTGGTTGTGAACCACAAGGGACAGACAGTACCCTTTTGCCTCTCACTCTTGAAATATGGCAGTCTGGTCATTGCCTCAGATTCATTTGTCCTATCCTCACTGGGAACACCGCAGTATTTGAATTGTGATTCATTTGCCTGCATCATCTTTGGAAACAGAAGTACTGAAACATTAGAGCATGTGCATCCTGAATGATGTGGAGAAAATTGTAAAGTATTAATAATGTAGAAAGAGATTATGGCTTATTTTTAAGTGGTAATGGGGAAAGGAGGAGCTGAGAGGAGATCCCCTATCTCCTTAGTGTAAATTCAGTTTTCCTTGCTTCACGAGAGGATCTGAGGGATCCCAGGCATCCTTCAGTTTGGTTCTCCAGACCTGAAAGTTTTCCACTAGCTGCAGCATGCTGTTTAAAGACAGGTTGTGTTTCAGAATGAAATGAATTTAGGAGAGTCAAATATCCTTTGTTATCCCATGGTCAGAATTCTCCCTCCTGGCCCCAGTCAGTGCTTTTCATTGCCTGGTCTCCCTCTTGTGGAATCAGTCTGAGTGACTTCTTTCTCCATGAGCTCAAGTGCAGCTCTGATCCTGGAGCTGACGTTGGTGGTGATAAATTTTGAGCCAGTGACCTGATGGTCTGAGTGTGTTTTGGGTTGGAGGCAGGGAGGGGGAAATGCCCCCAGGCAGTGTCACTGTAACTGATAAAAAATGACTCTTTTTCCTCTGATCTCAGAGAAGTGCACCCTAATGAAAAAGCTCAAATGTTCTCACTACTTTTAAAAGTGAAAAACAAGTATATTAATGCATTTCAATTGTAGGGAGAAAAGTAGAAGCAGGCAAATACAGTAGCCTCTTCAATGTGGTTCTTCACATAAGCTGTTACTGCTTAGTGTTATCCTTTCAGCAATCCTTCATTCTCGTTCCAAATGTTTTTGCCTCTAGCAGGTTTTGCTGCTGTGAAAAGTACATGGGCTGCTTCTCAAAATGATGCCGTCTGACAGGAAATCAATACTTTTTTCTCATGCTAGATTTAAGGGCGTGATTGTCATAATCCTCATCTTAGACTGTTAATAGGTGAATGCAACCTTGATTTCTATCTCCATTTGTATCCTTTAGTAAGAAATGTACCTTTGTCTGTGTCCATGCTTGCTGCTCTCCAGAAGTGCTGTGGGACGTGTTGTTCTCAGTGGGAAGAGAACACATGTCTGCAGGTGTACCTGTGTGTTTCAGGTAAAAGATGGATGTTCCTCGAGTTGGATTCTGCTGTTGTGTTATGGAGTCTTGTGAAGAATCAGACACTTGAAAGTGAGAAATTCCTTAAGCCATATGATTGGGATATGACTCGGGGAAAAGCAGACTTCTGTTGAAGTTAGTGGGTCCAGTTACACAGAGAGAAGCGGAGGGGGAGTTTGTGCCATTTGCCAGACGTGATCAGGAGGAGTGCCCAAGGCCTCACTGGACTGAGCCTGGGTTTGCTCAGCCTCTGTCCGACAGTGTTGGTCACTGTTCGTTTGATGAAGGCGGGACGCGCTGTGCCTGGAGAGCACGCACACCTCCCAGGTGCGGGAGGCTTCCTGCTTGTAGTAGCGGCCTGGCGATGCCCCACTGCAGAAGTGTATAGGAGCGTTTATGGGGATTAGCACTGACAAGACTTCCCCCGATGTGTATACAAAGCTTTGGGCAGGAAGCACGGCCAGCTTTACGCGGTTGCCGGGTTCGTAATCTCGCAAGGTGTTAGAATGGCACGGCCCGGGTGGTGGGCGCCGGGGCCGGAAGTGCCGTGGCGGCTGTGCACAGAACCGCGCTCCCCGCGGGCGGGGCGATGCCTGTCGCGGGTCCTCGCCGGCGGTGGCGGAGCTGCGGCCCGGCACGAGGGGACCGCCGGGCCCTCTCGTAGGGGCGCCGCTGCGAGGCGCCGTTACCGCTGCGCTTCGCGTGTGCGGAAACTCGGCGCGGTCCTCGGGGCTGCCCCGCCGGCGCCGCTGTAAGTTGCCGAGGTGCACAACTCGCCGGGCCACGTGACCGCTCGCCGCCAATGGGCGCCGCCGTGATGTCAGCGCTCGGCAGCTGCAGGGATGCGGAGCGGCGCGCGGGCTCGGGGCAGTCCGGCGCGGCCGGCCGTCGGAGCGGCGCCATGGACGCGCCGGGCATCCTGCGCAGGCGGGGGCTGCAGGTAGGGCCGCGCGGCGCCGCCGCCCGCCGCTCGGGAGCCGCCCTCACCTGCCTCGCGGCGCGGGGGCGTGCCGCGGGTTGCGGACACCTGTGGGCGGGAGGCGCGGCGGAGTTGGGCTCCGAGCGGCGCGGCCGTCGGGGGCTGCGGCGCGGTGCGGGGAGGCGGTGGCCGCTCCGCAACCCCACCCCCCCCGCCGCCGCCCGAGCGTGGCGGAGGTGCGGGAAAGCGCGGTCATTACGGGGGAGAAAGTTTTGTCCGCCGTCGGGTTCCAGGCACGCTCAGCTAGGGGTGGTGCGGCACCGTCGCCGTGCGGTCGCCTCCCGAGCGAGCGTTCCGCCGGCGCTCCGAAAGTCGGGGAGATGTCCCCGTAGGTAGCGCGGCATCGGGCGGAGCTCGGGCGGGCAGACGGGGCGCTGCGGGCCGAGCGGTGCCGGAGCAGCGGCGGCACGCGGGTCGCCCCCCGCACCGCTTGCGCCCATTGTTCGCCGAGCTCCTCCGCTCCGGTCGCGCTCGGCGATGAATGTGCTGCTTCCTTTCTTTTGTTTTCCTTCACATCCGCAGGGTTTCGGTGGGAGCAGGGAGGGAAGGAAAGCCTCCCCGTGGCTGGGATCGTTATCCTTAGGCGGCGTAGAGCGGCGCGTAACGCGTAAAATGTGCTGAAGTTGCGGGCTCGCTCCTGATCCGCGCTTCCAACTTGGTGCTGATCACGTGGCGCTTTCTGTCGGACGGGCGAAGGGCTGCAGCCTGCGGGCCGCGTCCAGAAGTAGCGCGGGGAGGGCCGTGGGAACCAGGCGGCCTCTCGGCATTTGGGACCCGCTGGCTGCTCCCGGACTCGTGTGCGAGAGCATTCGTTCATGGGGAGGGGGGAACTTCTTTGGTAAAAACAGACTCTGCGATGTTAATCCCTTAAGTCCTAAATCTGTTCTGTTAGTTGATTGTACCGCGGAAAGGGGCATCTCGGCTGCAGGTTGGGACCGCCTGTGCCAGCTTTTAAAGGGGGATTTAAAAGTTTCGTGAGGTAGATCTTCATAGTGAGACCGGATTTCCTTTTCCTAAACCTTCTTTAATCCATTGAGTCATGTAAACCGGATTTCTGCCCTTTGACAAGAATCGAACGGCAGTCTTTTCTGATTAGGGGATAACGTAAAAACTTGATGTGAAACCTATTGTTGAGTTCTTCAAGCACCCCTTTTGAGGGAATTTTCTTTGTCTTCTGTTACTTAAATAGGTAATCCTGAATGGATTCCAAGAATATTTTAGAGAATGCTTGCTTGTTCCTACATATGCTCTGGTGATCGTTTCATAGTATTGAAAGTCATGCCATGAATAATTGTAGTATCAGAAAGATCCTATTCATACATACAGCGAATGCAGTAATTTTTAAAGATTGGTACCTCACGTCTGCCATTAGAGTCTGATTCTGGGGTGGGAAAAAATAGCCAGTGCTCAGAAGTGTACAGAATGAAATACTGTCATCTAGGAGAAGATGGGAGAGGCTGAGATCCAATTTACGCTGAAATTTCATTTTAGTCCTTTAAGTAAAGCGGTTTTCCCATTGTCCTCTCATTCTCTGTCTTCTGTTCCACTGTTTTTTTCACCTTCCATCTGTTCGTGTGGTTAGCCTAGAGACTAGTATGATGAATTTGCAAGCTGGAGTGCAGATCATATGACCTGATACAGAATGCAGCCCCTGTTTAATTCTCCTTAGTAAATACTGATTAGATGAAGTCCCTGAGTTGGCTCTTTGATTGACGCTTGACCTTCTCAGTCCAAAGTAAAGAATTGGTTACTTTGTAGTAGTAGTAGCTTGGATTCTCACTGGCTTTTGTTATTGTTAAATAAATCTACCATTATATTGTTCTGTGGAATTAACCTATGTATGTTTTTTTCTGTTCTTCTTTTTCATGTGTAACAGAGCCTTTCCTGTAAAGGCTGCAGGGAATGCTCAGAGTAGGATTTATTCTTTATTTAAATAAAAAGCCTTAGCCTAAAAAGGTTAAGACTATTCTGAAGAAGCTATAGTCAATGACAGGTTGACTGACTTTACTTCATAGGTCTTTGTAACTTCTTTGGGTTAGAAATAGCAATGCTATAAGAAGATAAATCTGCTTAAAAACAGTGTGCTTCTTTTGTTGAAGCACACAGTTCTCCAAAGTATGGGTTTTTTTGATAAACCAGTGATACAGTGTGAAACAGCACCTACTTAAAAGTCAGATTTCTGCAATTGCTCTTTTTTTCTGTTTGTACGCAGTTTGCTTCAAAGCCTGGTTTACAGGACACAAACCATTTCCTTTTAGATGGGAAACTGATGTAGTTGTGTTTGATACCATGTACCATCATGCTGTGTTTAAAAAAAGCCAGGAAGCAGCTTGAATTGAATCTCAAAATGTAAGCTGTAAGTAAATATGCAGACTTGGGTAAATCTTGTTTTTGGTTGATCTGGGAAGGTTTTCTGAGTGCTTAGGCTGTGAGGAGAAACCGAGCTTTCATTTATTGCAACCTGAGTACGTAGTGCAAGTTTTTTCTTCAAGTCATTACTTGTTATATTCATAGAAAAATAAAATCTCCTGAATACAGAGCTCTGTTGCATGTACTCAGTAAGTAAGTTTTTATGAAACATCCTCTTTAATTAAGATTCACAGCTTTTATTTGAAAAGAACAGTTTTTATTTGAAAGAAAAGTAAGGAAAAAATAGCTTATGAAATTTGAAGTATAACTTAGCATGGATTGAAATAGGATTTTTTTTTTCCAAATAAACAATAAAAATGAAAGCAGTTAATTACTTACACATTCTTCCTCACAGATGTGGACTATGTCCTGCTAAGGCATTACATTTCAGCTTTCTTCCACAACTTTGTCTGGTAGGCATTGATCTGAGGTGGTATGTTTTATATTGGCTTAAACAAAAGTTCCGAAATCCAGTGATGGTGTGTGCAGGTAACACACTGTTCCTGCAGGCACTTAGAGAAGTATGGAAATGTGGGAGAAATCCTGCTGCCAGATGCAAATGGCTTCAGTCATGTTTCCAGAGCTGATGAAGCTTTCTCTTTTGTGAACAGATGTGCTGGATGCTTCAGGCCTTCCCTTTCCTTTTTGCTAATTTCATTTCTGCCTCTTAAGTGGTTAGTAAGCAGTGTCTTATAAATCCTGAGGTAATTACATGAAATTTTTTTTTATCAGACTTTTAGAGAAATTGACCAACAGCAAATAAATTAGCTATATGTGGAAACTCCCAAACGTCAAAGAAAAGACTGCATTGATTTGCTTTCTTGTTCACGAGTATGTATTTTCTTTGTAAATGCTGGAAATTTTTGACAGGTTTTTAAGGCTTCTGTAAATTTGGAGTGACTGAATTGCATTAAATTTGCCTAGTTAACATTGTATATGACATGAAAAGAATCCCATTGAAGGACTTTTAATACTGTACTTCGCACAAATTTTTGGAGGATGAGTTGAAAAGAATTTCACCCTTAATTCAGAGTCATTGCTATAGAAATGGAAGCAGACAGCATGAATGAAAGTGCAGTACAAATGCAGGGTTGCGTTTCTTTGTGAACTGGTGAGTCTGTTTGTGCACATTCCATGTCTTGATAGCAAAGATTGCAAGGAGCAGGGTAATTGTGGCTTTAGTGATTCCTTTACCTCTGATACAGGAAAATAGTTGGCTTTTATAGGCACTCTTAGAAATATTCTATACAAAACATCTAGTCCTAGCAGAACAGAAAATGTTGGATTTTTTTTTTCCAGGTCCTTACTTATTGGCTTTCCTAAAAATGCGATCCAAGAAACTAAACAGAAGGGAAGGGATTTCTTAAGAAAAATGACCTTATCCATGGCTCCTTAGTTGACATGTCTTTTTTGGAGTAGTAATCTTCATGAAAATAATTCCTGCTGAAATAATTGACACATGAAATGGAAAGTTCAGCTGGGAAGCTGTATCTCATAGATGAATAATGTCTATATCAGTGAGGCTGTAACTGTCTCTTGAATGCTGTTCATGTTGTGTGCTGGGAGGAATTATGGTAAGAATTGGAGAATGTTAGTTCGACTGTGGCTTCTGTTGCAGGCTGAAGACTGGAAAAATAAAGCTTGTCTGTGAGGCTCTGTAAAGTCTCTATGTGTTTTCCACTGGTTTGAATGCTGTGTATAACAGTTCTCTGTTGTGCAAGGTGAGAGGAGTTGTACAGTTATGAATTGGACTTTGTGCATGGCTCTGCCTCTTACTGAACGTGAGGAAGGGGAAGAATAAGTCTGTGGAGGGGTGTGGAACCTCATGCAGAAGCAAAAGATGAAAACCAGAAACAAAACTGAATTGAGGGGAAGGTAGAGGGCTTCTGGCATTGTGCATGAATAGCTTTGTGACTGTACTCTGCATACATCCTCAGTAGTTGGCTCCAGTCTTGTGTAACACAGTTACTTGAGGGGCTACATCGGTGAGGTAGTGCTCAGAACAACATAAATTGTGACTGGAATTCTTGATTTATGTGAGGTATAGGCAAACTGTTCAGTGATCGGTTGGATAAAGTAAAAAAAAATAAAATTAACACTATATACAGTGTATATATATATGTGTTTTCTGATGGAGCCATCTTTATTTTTAAGTTATGCTAGGGACAGTGGTAGAAGGCAGGTCGTTGTGGATCTGTTGTTGTGATGTGCACAGGACAGAATAGATGTTTTGCGTGCTTAAATAGTGATAGATGGTGATAGCTGTGTTTTGCTAGCAAAAGCCGTTGGAGAGAGGAAACACCGATGTAAAGAACGCTTTTCCTTTTCTCATTATCTGTCATGTCTGTGGACCTAACAAAGCGTACAATCTCTTGATCAGCTAATTCCCCTCTGTTCTCCAGGCATTCATGCATTGTTACGTGTTTATCAGGTGCCTGGAAAGGACCATGTGAGTCGGACATTTTGCTGTTTGAACTGTGAAAGCTTTCCAGAAAGAGTTAACCATTACTTCTGTCTTTGCTTTTCTTGGCGTTGTGGTCATTTTATTTCAGGGGCTTAAATAAGTAAATAAATAAACAATCCTGCTTGCTGCATTCAGAGCTAAAATATTTGGCATGAGGCCAGATTTGGTGCCTGTGGTCCATATCACACTTCTCTCTAATGCCCTTTGTTTATTGCAGTAACGTTTCTTGATAATGTCTACAATATGTCACCAAGCTGACTGACTGTTTTGTATTAGGTTTGGAATGCAAAGTGTAGACTTAATGTTCCTTCATGTCAGATGCTACAGTGAGCTCAGAGGTGGAACATGTAATGTTTTGGACTGAACTTGGTTGTGTTGTACAGGCCATAAAGAAAACTAGTTTTTTAGAGTTCTCTGTGTGCTGCTTAGCTCCTGTTGGAGTCACTTGGCATACCCCAAAACCCGTAGTATTTTTTTACTTACCTATTTAGTAATAATAGGAATAAGATCTGCATGGAGAAAATGAACTTCTGATTAAGACCGTTTTTTTTTCCTTAATCCAGTAGGTAGTTCTTAGCTTGACAGATTGTTTTGTTAACTAACAGTTTTTCTTTACTCACTGTGTTGCAGCTGATAAAACCTGTAATTCTTCATTTTTAAATTCTTCTTAAGACCTTCACTTGAGTTTGTTGCGTTTCCCTTTCCTTCCAGTGCTGCTTCACATGTCATGTTTGACAAGATGATTTCTCAGGTTTGTTTCCACCCAGTCTAAGTCTTAAATTCTCAGTTTCTTGAGTAGAGGTTTTATCAGAATTGCCCACTGACTTTGACATTCTATTAATTCCTCGTTCTAAAAGGTTAAAGTAATAAATATTTTTGCTTACAGCAGTGCTAATTCCTCTGCTATGCTACAGTAAAACTACATAAAAAAAGCACAAACAATTGTGAAGATCATGAAGGAAAATTAGTTTGGTAGTTTCTTTAAATTTTCTCCTCTTGGCTTTGCTTTATCTCCACTGAAGTAGCACTGAATTCTTCTGCGATCTTAACTATACCTTCTACAGGACAAGTAAATCAGAAAATGTTTTTTTTCCATCAGCAACTCATATCTTCTCTAATCTGCTTTAGTTTTTTGATCGCAGCTTCTGCTTTCGTGTTTCTGTTGCATCTCACCCACCTTCTCCTTGAAGCCCTTCTAGATTTTGCTTCTCAAATGTGGAACTCCATCATGGTATGTAGTAGCTTGGATTTGTGCTAAAAGGTATAACTGCACTCAGTGTCCATTCCTTTGAGAACAAGCAGGCTGTGTATAGGCATTAGGTACTAAACTCTGAGTGTCTACAGAGCACATTACATTTGGAGTAGTTAGTCCTTTCTGAAAACCCTATTTTTGTGTTCGTATTTGGATACTAGATAACATGTGGATGGCACCTAGATATCTTTCTTCACTGAATTTCAAGATTTGTTGTGGCAAAGCAAGGGAACAGGTGCACTGAATATTCTGAAAGCATTTTTAAGCTCTCCTGTCAGTGAGAGATCCACTTCAGCAGCAGTATACCAAAACTTAGTTTTTGTATACATGCTGTGAAGGAAAAAATTCAAGTTTCAGAAGACATTGAAGTATTCAAAGTCACTATCTTATAGAAGGCACTGGGTGGCCTTAGTTAAATGATGGGGCTCATGGCATAACTGATAACTAGTAGCTCCTCTTACTCTATGTTCAAGTACCAGGTTACTACTTTGTACAAACTAGTTTTACTATGTATTGCCGGCAGGTAAAGGGTGCTGTATCAGAAATGTTTCAATACAGAAACATATGTGAAGATGCTTTTCAACTAATGAGGGTTCTCCTGCTTGAAAAGTAGGGGAGACATGGTAAAACAGGATGATTGTGTTAACTTCTATTTTGAGGTTTTCAGATAGCTTTTAAAAACCTTATTATCCTTTTAATTATGCTAGAACAAGGAAGATAGCATTTGAGTTGCTCTAAAAAAACTAACTATACACGATTCCTACCTTTACTTCAGGGAATCTAGCAGTCAGAACTTACATGTAGGAGAACCTGAAAATAATTCCTGTTATCTTATGTTTTCTAAATACAGCACTCAAAGACACCCCTGGACTATTCGGGTTGTGAGTAGAAGATTGATTTTTAGGTATCCAGTGCCTCTTGTGAACATGGTTTCTAGTTTTAAATTACTTCAATTTTTTCTTGAGATTTTAGTAAATGTAGAGAAGTCCAGGAGTGGAAGCAGCAATGCAAAAAAAAGAACAACAGTTAGGAGCGGCAAAATGTGTATGCCCAGTATAAAAGGTGTATTTTATGATGCTCTGATTCTTTGTTGGTTCGTGTTCTATTTTCTTATTTGGTTCTTCAAGACGCAGTAGTATGTATTTGTGTTTAAACATGCAAGATGATCGCTACTGCACTTACATCAATACTATTAATATATACGATTAGGTATCTTGTGGTTTTGGGCTGTATTTCTGGCTAGCTGAAAATAATAAATAGCAGATTTTGACCTTGAGCATGAAGCTGATTAGCATTTTCTTATTCTATCACTTCTGCCCTGAATAGTCATACTTCTCTGTAAACTGAGTTCTCAGGACAAATTGGTCAAAACCTGTGTGGGATGGCTGTAGAAGATTGGAGGTAAAGGTGGTTTTGCTAGGTGGGGCATGCTTTTCTTTGTTCTGATCTTCTGAAGAGAGCAAGCTCGGTAATGTGGTAAACTGGGGTAAATTCCTGATTATATGCTGACATTGCATTGCATTTCTAAGCTTGATTTCCCAAATAGCAATTGCTTGACTTGTCTACGCTGTTACGACCCTAAGCTCATCATCTTCTATCATAGCTTTTTTTTTCATAGAATCACAGAATGGCCTGGGATGAAAGGGACTTCAAAGATCGAGTAGTTTCAACCCCCTGCTATGTGCAGGGTCACCAACCACCAGACCAGGCTGCCCAGAACCACATCCAGCCTGGCCTTGAATGCCTCCAGGGATGGGGCATCTACAACCTCCTTGGGCAGCCTGTTCCAGTGCGTCACTGCCCTCTTAGTGAAAAACTTCCTCCTAATGTTAATCTAACCTAAACCTTCCCTGTCTCAGTTTAAAACCATTCTCCCTTGTCCTATTACTATCAACCTGTGTAAAAAGTCGTTCATGAGTCTTTGTATTTTGGCTTGCTTATATTGCTTACGCTTTGCTCTTTTAGTAATGCTAACTTTCTTGCTATGCTCTTTGTCTTTTGACTTTTGCTTTATACCCATTCTTTTTGAGTTCTTAGCGACACTGCGTCTTGGGTCTTGCTGATTTTTCAGCATCTGACAAAATCATGGAATAATGGATCTTGGTGTTGTCTTTCTTTTTTTTTTTTTAAACCAAGTATTTTGGAATTTTAGAATAGAATTGTGATGAAACAATCACGTATTTTATACATGCATTTATTTTATTTTCTTCCTTTCCATTTCCAGATTTTCATTTAAGTGTTCAGGACAGATGCCTCTTTAATGGTTTCTTAAGACCTTATGCCCTTTGTTATGTCTCAGCTGTGAGTGTGGAGCATCTCAGGTAGATTTTTAGCACTGCTGCAAACCACAGTAGTTTATTTATTTTATTCTGTTTCTCTCTAAAGACACTCTCAATTATTTTAGTGTAGTTTCTCTCTGATGTGGAGTCTCTCTGACGGATCAATACTAAGCTCTTCTTGTGCCAAAGTCAGTGAACCTGGTTCGGCTTATAGGTATGTGAAGTGTGTGCACATGTCTTCAAGCTCTAACGAGGTTCAGGGAGAAAATTCATGCACTTCTAAATTGATATGTTTCTGTCAAGGGGCTGTTCTACAAAAAGATAGTATTTAAAACAGCAATTTTTTTTCGTGTGTGTTTTCTCTAGTATCGATGAGAAAATGCAGCAATCAATGAAAATCCTGTCAGATATTCATTCTTTCCTTTCCTTCAAAATGCCTGAATGTTTTTTGTTCAAACAAATGCTGTAACATCTGTGTTCAACAGGATACGGTCCAGGAGATGAAGACACTGCCATAACAAGCAGTGCTAATGGGAGGGTATTCGGCTGACTAATGGGTTAGACTGCCAGGCAATTAGAGCAGACCTGTTAGCTACATGTTTTTGCTACACAAAGTTTAACCCCTATGGCTGTTCTGCAAGAATGGCATACAGCGAGTTATCTCAGATGAATTTTTTGCATTGCTTACCTGTAAGTTTCTATTGCTGGACAGATTAATTGGTATAGTATACAGTCCTGGCTTCAGAGTTCTGTTCTCCTTGGGAGATAACTTTCAAAGCTTGGGAGTTTGTTTTGTTTTTTTCCTTTTTTTTTTTTTTTTTTTCCCTTCAGTTTTTGTTTTATTGTTTAAAATGGAAGCTACGGTTTTGAAATATTTTTTTACTGATTTTATTTCTGACCGTGACTATAAAGATTGCCTTGCTTAATACTGTACAAGATTTTTTTTGTGTAACTGTTGACACGTTGCTTCTGCTTCTTTAGATTCTGTGACTCGATAGCATATCTGTATTTATTATGTATTGGTTGTGCTGTGAGATGGCTCTCTAATGGAAATGGTTTTCATGAGCCTGTGGAGATTGGCACAGAGCCTAAGCATTACACTGAAGATCTAAATTGAAGGCACTGGAGATCAGCAAGAAATGGCCATCTTATTAGTTAAAGAATAATAGTAATGATAAAATCATTTCACACTTGTCTGAATCAAAATTTGAAAGGGAAGAACTATCACAGAATTTGCAACTTGACCCAGCTTCCACACTTGGCACACTGTATGGCCTTCTGTTTGAAGATCACAGTTTATTTCACAATGTCTTATTTTGTGATTCACAGTATGTTGGTGAAGACCCAGAGACTAAGTTGAGGGAAGGTACTGCACTGTTACTTTTCACATGAGTGAAAGACTTGCATGTATTTTTACCTCAAACTGCGTCATCAGAATGTTCAATTCAGAGTTGTCAAACCAGTTGTAGGGTGGTCTGGCTCTACTCTCATTCATCTTTTCAGTTGTCACCAATCTTTCACATTCTGTATACCTTCTTCAGTAACCTGATTTTTTTTACACTTTTTATCTTTTTCACCGTTGGTATGTTATCAGTGTCATTTCATTCAAGCAGACTAGTTGCTATCTTTTTCTTTTAAATTAGTGTTGTTGTTTTCTTTCTTGTAGTTCCATGACTTTGTTTTTTTTTTTTTGGTTTTTTTTTTTGATGGCAAGCTCTAGAATTACATGCTGCTTCCCTTTCTCCTTCTCCTTGCATATTCCAGCTACCTCTTTCTTCATACATAGATTTTTAAAAATTGCTTTTAAGCCTTAAATTGTGGGGAAAAATACTCAGGAAAACTGATTAACCAATCTGCAGCCATAACACTGAAATCTCAAAGCTACTTAACATTTTGAATGACTGCATCTTTGTTTAATTCTTTCCCAGTGTCTTGTCATCATTGAAACACAGACAGCATTTCATTATTTCTTTGATAGGTTGAGGCACAGGAAATTAAGTGTTCTGTCCAAGACTGCAGGGTCCAATGACCTTTCTGGTTGCCTCTTGTTACCGTGATTGCATTGCATGACCTTAGAACAGGCCATTTTGTTGGCTATCAGCTATAGCACAATACAAAGATGTCAGACCTGTATCTTCAAATACAGTTCAAGAATGTGTTATGGCAGGGAGCAAGATGGTAGGTATGAAATACCTGTAATGCCTGAACAGGCTGTATCTAATTAGCAATCTTTTTTTATCAAACACTTATCTGACAGAAGTAGTCTTGGCAGTACTCACAGATCAATAGGTAACCAATATAAGGAAGCTGTGTGCATGAAGAAATGCTATTGCTTTTGCAGTATATTGGCTTCATGACTTGTCATATAACTAACAGAACTATAAGTAGATAATACTACATACTGAATTAGTCTTGCAGTGATACTTAAATTTTTGGTAATGTGGAGTGACTCAGTTGTGTGTCAGTCCTGTAGTCCTTCCTTTGCTACATTCTAAAATCATCAGAGACTGAATTGTGTCTTTTGATTAAGGATTAGGGAAAAAAACAAACATACATTCTAAACCAAGATTTTTTCATTCCGGTTTACGTAGTTCTTTTGTCCTTTTGTTCTTGTATTTTCTCTGTAGTCACAGTTCTGTTAATAAAACTCTACAAAAACAAGGAATGGTGACAGAATGAAAATGGATCTTTGGTACATTTCAAAATATACAGTGTTGTAACTTGGTATTTTCCATCTTTATATAATGAGTCATTAAAACTGTCTCAAAATAATAGAGTCATGGAATTATAGAATTGTTTAGGTTGGAAGGGACCTTTAAAGCTCATCCTGCTCCACCCCCTGGCTGCTCCCCACCAGGCCAGGCTGCCCAGGGCACATCCAGCCCTTGAGCACCTCCAAGGATTGGACACCAGCAGCTTCTTCAGGCAGCTGTGCCAGGGCTTCACCGCTGTCTGAGTGAAGAATTCCTTCTGGAAGGCCGCGATGAGATCCCTCTGGAGCCATTTCTTCTCCAGGCTGAACAAGCCCAACTCATAGGAGAGGTGCTCCAGCCCTCTGACTTGTGTGATAGCGCAATCCCACATTTTACTTGGAAAATAGTGAATTGCCATTCACTATTTTCCAAGTAAAATTTGGAATTGCGCTATCACACAATTGCATGACTTTTTTTTTTTTCATTCCTTCAAGATAAAATCTATTAAAATTGACTGAATCCATTTTTGTTTTGCTAGACTGATAAATTCTGTCAATTCAATTTCAAAACTTTTCTGGCCAGTTATATTTACCATTAATAACTAATCAGAGAGGAAGAATGAGGAAAGTCTTGGCATTTACTGGTAATATGACAACTGGTGTTGTTTGTGTCGTACCAAATGGAATGGCTTTCTCTTAAACTTGATTTTTTTTTTTTAAAGGGAAATGTGGAAAATGTTATGTCACTTTGAAATGTGCAGCAGTTGCGTATTTTTTTTAAAAATAATGTTAAGATTCCACATTTTCCTTTGATTTCTATTAAAAGTCCTCAGTCTTCAGTCTTCAGTACACTGAAGCAGCCTGGAATATCAATCTGTCTTACTTGCGTTATTATAATTTTGTTCGTAGTTGGAAGTGAAATTTCTGGTAGGCAGAAAAGCCTGATCTCAGGCTGGAAACTGTTGCCAGTATCAAGCTTGTTGTCCTGTGCACTGGGCTAAGGCTTGGTGTGTGCTGCGCTGCACAGAGGACTGTGTGCCCAAGAGACATGATGGTGACTTCCAGTGGAGCTCACCTTTCTTTTCTGCCTGATGTGCCTTCCTGCAGGCTCTGTGGCATTGCACATGTTTTTAGTCTTGTTCTCCAGCTGGCAGTTAGCTTACCTTTTGGTGTGTGCTTCAGGACGGAATACAGCTTTGCTTTTAGCTGCATTAGCTCTGCAGTTGCTGTAGGAACAATACTGAATTACCCCTCAGATACAATTTTCAGGCTAGTAGTCTAGGACTGAAATGTAGCATTGTTGCTCTTGTAGGTGCTTCAGAAGAAATGATGGAGGCAGAAATTTGAAAATTGAATGTTCTTTTTTTCTTAAGTTTGCATTTGTGTCCAGAGTAAAACTTTCCAGAGTTTAGAATGTTTCCTACTAATAAAAAGAAAAGTTGAGCTTGTGGTGTACTGGAGTTGGATTCAACAGTTCACTGTTAAGTTTATCATCTTTGATAATGTGTTTTAGTATAGCTTATTGAAGCTTTCTGTAGTGTAAATTAAGGAAGGGGAAAAAAAAAAACCAAACAGAAACTGACCGAAACCAGTATATGTTTAATAATATTCTCCTTTTTTTCTTTATTGGATAGAATTACCCTCTTCCATGTTTATCATTAATTAAGCGCACTTTAACAGTACACACTTGTGTCTTGCTGATTTAATGAAGTTGCTAGCTAATTTGGTAGAAATTAAAATGGCAATTACATATTGAAAGTTTTTACATGCTTGAAACAAACTTCTAATTCACAGTCACTTGATTGATTAAAAATACTGCGTATATGATTAAAAAAAGAAGTATCAGGACTATTTTACAACACTGTAGTTTTCTACTGGTACCTTTTAGCATCATTTTTCTAAAGCTGGAAAGATACAATGTATTTAATTTGCATGAAGCATCATTAACCACTGATATTACTTGCTACAGATTTACATCTGTTTGTAAGTACAGTGTAATTCTAAGAAATTGGTTACTGAGCATCTGATCTTGCATCTGGTGTACTTGGTCTTCTCATAGAAGGTGACAATACTTCGCTTGGTTGGCTTGCATTGTTACTTGCAAGAATTGAGCTACTGAGTGTAAATCGTGCTCTCTGTATATCACATATCCTGTATAGCATATCCTAACTATTTCTAGGAAGCAGCTGCATATACTGATGAAGAACTGTGTTTTGCCCTGAAGCAGACTTTTTGTTTTTATGGTGTTCCTTGTTTGGTTGTTTTTTAACTTTTTTGCTGCTTTGTTTGTTTTGGAGAAGTATGAATTACAGATAGGGACAGTAAAAGGAGTGAACCGTAACTTTGAGAGTGGATGAAGAGTGTGCTATATGTGTGCTGTGGCTTCGTGCATACATGGGAGAGCTGTATGAGAAAGCTGCTTGTTTTACAGCTCTCTGCCTTACTGCCTAGTTCAATGAAACTATGAAGATTTTATATCTTAATATATTTGTTCTATGCATATATAGGAGTAAAGATTGTTGATGCCTTTATCTGATCTGACCGTTATGGTCAGCAGAGCTGGCAGTCCTACTTTGATACAAGGAAGAAAAACACAGGCTGGGCTGAACTAATTTAGCTTGTGTTTCCTGAACTCCTCTTGTTAGAGGTACCATTAACACATGAAGGGAAGGGACCTGGGTCTTGACTTATGCTTTGAGATGAAGACTTTGGAGGCAGGCATACAGCACTGTGTGATGTTATACTAACTGCAGCGTAGCACTGTGGCCTCACACTGACTTGGGCGTTACAACCTGAGCACAAGTGGTTGGGTAACAGTGCATCTAGTAAGGGAAAGTGTGGGGAGGGAGGTAGATCGTGATGCATACAAAAACGTTCAGGGGATGGTCTGAACAGTTGACAGCAGGCC
The DNA here is from genome assembly GCF_951394365.1 of Tetrao urogallus. Taxonomy (NCBI): domain Eukaryota; kingdom Metazoa; phylum Chordata; class Aves; order Galliformes; family Phasianidae; genus Tetrao; species Tetrao urogallus. Next base: position 54,085,750 of record NC_136816.1, on the reverse strand, counting down.
TTGGCTATAACTGCTGTAGCTTTTGCTAGCTGTGAATGCAGAGATGCTTAGACTGGAGTGGGGGGACACTGCAGGGTGTGGAATCTCAGATGTCTGGAACTTTAATCCCAGATTCAGCTGTGCATCAAGGACATAGCACAAGGCTAGTCTTGGAGGATGAAGTGTACTTAGAGATAATGGTTAGGGAGTATGGGCTCCCTAAATGGGGTTGAATATGGTGATAACAAAAACAAAGAAATAGATTCATTAGCATCAAGATTTGTCCAGCCCCACGTGAATGGAGTTGTTGTTGTGAATTTTTCTTCAGTGCCAACCACAGGTGGAGCCATCAGGTACCCAGTGTGGTGTTGGCTGGTGTATTCATATTGTCTGCGTGGGATGCTGCTGCTGTTGCTCCTCAGCTTGGTCCTGCAGCTAAGAGAAATGGAGTGAAAAAGGAAACAGTTGCCACTTCAGTCTGGAGGTAGAAATATCTTCAAATAAAAGCATGTGCTTGACAACTCAGATGCTCTTGCTCTTGCTATTTCCGCAAAAATGAGTGATGTCCCCTCTTACACAGGACCTGCTTTTGGTAGCAGTGTTAAGGCCTGTAGGTAGTTGAAGTGGCTTGCCAACCTGTGCAGCTTAAATCATGTTTCCTTCTCATAATTGCTTTCAGGATTCTGTGCCTTCAGAGCTCTGTAATGTGTTCAGTACCTGACTTTGGTATTGGATTACACACCTGGATCATGAAATAATTCTCTGGCTCTGCTTCCTGACCGGTGTTCTCCATACCATCTACCTAAATCGCCTTCCCTTGGACAGGAATTATTTAAGAGTCTGCCTTCTTTCATCCAGCTGCCCATGGTGATTTGAGTCATGCTCACCTTTACAGGAAGCTTGTTTTCTGACAATTGCTTTTTATCAATTTATCAATTGCAACTGGCCTGTTTCTCTGGGAAGGACATTCACAGGGTATCATGGATCTGTAGGATGTTCTTTGCTGGTAGTAGCAGGACAGTTTCTCTGAAGGCATTAGACTTTTCAGCCTGTAGATTTATTATTTTTTTTCCCTGCACCTTATTAAATGAACAATAGCTCTACCTCTGAGACCCTTGTGCTGACTTTTTCTGTGCCTTGTCTGGAACAGTACATACAGCTGATGAGTGCATAGAGAAAATTTTTATCAGCGAGAGTGTAATATTAAAGGGCATGAAGTTATGATATAATGGGAAACACATATGCATGTGCTCTAATGTCTCTGCGTACTTCAAATTTTGAATTCTTCTGGAGTGAAAGAACTTAATTCTCTTTGCTCTTTACTCTCACCTTTATTATCTCTAACTCCAGTTGTGTTGGTTTTTTTTGTTGCTTCAAAGTAGCTTTGTATTAATAATTCCTAATAGTAAACATTCATTCCTACTTGATTTTGGTGAGAGCAGAGCTTAGATGTTGAGACCTTTAGCAGCAGTGCAGCATAAAGAGTCACTGGTCCCTTGGTTCTCATCAGTAGTCCATTTCACAACATCTGTGGGCTTGTTGAATGGGATGACTTTCGGATGAGCTGTGACCCTTCTGCACCAGTAATAGCTGTGTTTAGTCTAGACCATTTCTGTTTTACAGAGCAGTTGTACAGGCTTGATAGGAGGAATTGTGAACTCTGGCTTTAGGGCAAGAATTAGCTAGCGGGGAAGCTGCAGAGAGACTCTCCAGAATCTGGTTACTGCTGGTCTTCATGGTGGGGACTCATGGCATGACTTGCACCATGACACATTTCTTATCCTAGCAAAGAGTTGAAGCGTCTGGTACCACGTGAGTAGCAGCACAAAAGTGAGTAGAATGTATTATTTATGATTTGGAAAAAAAAAAAAAAGAAAGAAAATTCCACATTCTGTAGTGCAGGAGACAATGAATCTGATAGTCTTGGGTTTTATTAACTGTTCATCATGTGCCTGTTTATACTAACACTGCCAGTCTACCCATCTGATTATATTACACGAACAAAATGTGCTGTTAATGTATTCTGATTTGTAATCTTTTGTGGTTCTAATGTTTCTGGTGTCATTGCAGGCAGCCCACATATCATTTTAGTAGAGTTCAAGACTCTTCATCATAGGAACAATTGCATCAATTTGGTTCTACTTTTGTGCGTGTGAAATGGTATCCCTGTTTTGTACCAGGATTTTTCATGGTGTAAACTGTGTTTTTATCTGGACATCTCTGGACTGCTTCTGAGGTATATTTTAAAAGGGAGGTAGGAAGGAAAAAGCTGTTGATAACAGGGAATAATTTCCAGAATTTCATGTTAGATGGTTTAATAACCTCAACAAGACAGAAGGTAGGGACTCTGAAGTTTGGCATTCTTGCTGATTAGTGTAAAAAAGTAATTAAGTTGACATATGATGGTTCCAACCCGTGACAGGAGAGAATGGGACACTTTGAGAATCTGTATTTCAACAGTGTTAAAGTTTGTATTAAGCGATAAAGGGGAGGACCTGGTTTGGTCTGGATTCTGTTTGTTGTGTTGTGTTTTTTTTTTTCTTCTATAGGCATTGAGGCACTACAAGAGTGTTGCTTTTGTTAATGCTCTGATGATCATAGGATTAAAGGACTAAAACTGGCAGGGAGTATTAGGGCTCATTACGTTATCACTTCTTCACTTGAGAGATTGAGAGACCCTCTTCAAACTTGTAGTTAAATTCATTTCAACATTAAAAAAAATAAATAAATTCAATTTCACCTTGAAATCTTATGTTATGTTCACAAATACTTTGTGTTCCATATTGGATAGTTTTTCCTAACCTTCTGCCAGATCTTAAGTAAATGGTAAAAAATGCAGAAATGCTGCAAATCAAGTTTTTGAGTGCATAATACATGCATACTGTAGTTGTGCTTTTTCTTTTAAATAAGATTGATTCATATCTCAGAAAATGTCATGAGAAAACTATTTCAATTTTTAATTTCTAATAGGACTACATGTTTTGAGGGCTATTTGTTGTAATTTTGTTTTCTGACAGCTTATCATTTTGAACACTTTTTTCCTCCTGAATTAAGAATATTCAGTAATGGAAGGACAGGTGTTGTTGCTTTAAAGGTGTTTGGAAAACTCTCCCTTTGTATCACTGACCCTATTTATATTGAGGCAGAGGATGTTTATGATAAATATGTATGTGGAGTGGGTATTGATGTCCTCTGAATTACTACTGCATTTGTTTGCAGATCTTCAGAAAATAGGGTAGTTGGGTAATGGGGGTTAGTTTGCACTGTTCATATTATTGCACGTTTACCATAATTCACTGGGTTAATGTGACATAATGTTCCTGCAGTGTGTACAACCTTTGTTTTCACCAGATCTTTTTTGACTTACAAAGCTGGCTCTTCATGGCATCTTGTTGAGTGTGGAGACTTCTAATAATTTTATTTTTTTTGTTTTTAAGGGAGGGTAGAAATTACTTTGTGGAAAGCAGAGTCATGATTATCAAAAATACTAATTTGGGTATAAACTTATTTTCAGTTAATTCTGCAGATGACATCTTTTCAGGAATATGAGCAAGTCTAGCTTGCATTTGTGGAACTGTTCTGGTTGTTTTTTTCCCCCTCTTTTAATAGATTTATAACAGGAATTATGTATTGCTTCTGATAGTGAGAAATAAAGTGCGATTTTTCATGTGTTAAGTTGTGCAACTGTGGCTGTTCCCTATGAATCTTCTTCTAGATACACTTATTCACCAGAAAACTTAATGGTGTATATTTATATTTGTTTGACTTGGCCCTTTCTCAAGGGATTGCCTCAGAGCAGTTTGACTGCTGCAGTTCTGTAGTGTTAATTTCAGGAACAAAGACTAATCATGCAGATATGATTCAGTCAGACCTAGATGCTGCTCCATTATTACCTGTCTTACTTTGCTTGGCTTTCGCCTCTTTACTTTTTCTCAGCAAAACCAGTAACGCCTCATGTTCTTGTGCACTTCTGTTGCTACGTTGGTAGGACCTCCAGCTAATGTTTTCCTGAATTCATGGGAATGAATTTCTGGAGATGGAGACTCATGTCAGAGAAACCAGAGCGCATCCTCCCTAGTAGCCCTCCTGCCCAGCACTCTGACAAAGCCAAAGGGGCTCTGATTCACTACGTTGTTCTTGCTTTTCTGCTCTGTGGCTTGCAGTGTTATCGCTTCTTTTCTTGTCTGTTAGATACAGCTGTGTTTTCACACAGAAAAATGTATCTTCTGGAGGCAATTTCTTGTGTTCGTAGTTCATTGCATCCCATGGATTTTTCCAGGACATTACAAAGATGTTCAGTTGATGGCATGTGTTTAGTCTGTCAAAAAGTAAGAACAAATGGAATCAATTTCCAGAAAAGCTGCTCAACCTAATACTTTAATGTAGAGTGTTTCTTAGATGTGTTAGTGGAACACCTCTTTGATACAGTTTTGTGGGGCAGGAAGAGCAGCGAAAGAGATAGAAATTTGTAATGTGTTTGGTGTGCGACTTCTTACACTGATACAGAAAATGCAAGGTAATATGAGTAAGTGGGACAGCAAAATGGATCTTTCTTAATTCTGATGTGTGTATCTGGAAATGAAGTAGGCTGGTGTATGTGCATTTTTACTACTCAGTGTCATTAAATGCTTGTGAATACCATGTAAAAGCCTAACAAGGCTACTTGCAGAAGGTTCATTTTCTTTGATATTTGTATGATGAAATTAATGGAATTTAATTTCATAAAGCTTTTACAAAGCTAGTGACAAGTACAGTTCAGTTAAATACTCTCCTTCTCCCCTTTCCAACATCGTCCATTCCATCCCCTCCACGATCCATTTCCCTCCTTTTTCTCCTTGTTCCTCTCCTTTCTCCATTCGCTGTCAGGAAGGGGCACCTCAGAAGAGTCATTTCAGCTCAGCACGTCACCGTCAGAGACTAGTGGAACCGGCGGCTTCAAAAGTGAGTGCTTTCATTGAAGGAGCATTTTTAAAAATGAAATATTGTTTCAGAAAAATGCTTGTTACTAAAGCAAAACTCTTCTGTGTGCTTGATGGGAGATTTAATTATTACTTGTCTGCAAGTGATATAATCGCTCTGTCTCTGATGCTGAATTTCAGTGCTAGAAAAATTCATAATCACATGCATTTGTTGTACTTTGAAAAGTTGAGCTAAGGCTTTTTTAGATCTGTCTGCAAATAGAAATAGAAACTGTATGAAATGTTCTGCTTCTGTGTTATTATTTTTCATTGTATTTGTTTTCTTTAACTTGTGCAGTTCTTTTGTCTTAAACAAAAAGCTTTCGTTATTTAAGAAATTGTCTATGTGAGGAAAACAATTGAGTCTTTCATTGCCAACCTCTGATATGAACTTTCGGAGAAAAAGAAATGACTTCGGCATCAAAAGGTGGTATTGGCAGATAAAGTGGCAGTATGAGTTAAGTTCATAAGATTGATCTACCTTTTTAGAGGCATTCTTTTTTTAAATAGGAAGCAAAACAGTTTGAAATATCACACTTAGTGACTGTTATGGAGCTTCTACTGTCTAAACTAATGAAGTGTATTATAATGGGTATTTTAGAACATCTGTAATGGGTCATGTGTCTGTATCTATTTTTGTTACTTTTTGTTAGATTGAGCAAAAATGGAGCAGTGTATCCATTACCACCTTTTCCAGAAATCTCATTCTCCACTTCCCTTTTGATTCTGATACATTCAGTATCAATGACAGTATTTATGTATAACCTTTGATATGGATTGAAGTAAATCAGTGGTTGTAATTTCGATCTTGAAAGAAAAGCCCATTTAAAAAGGAAAAAAAGAAAAGTGTTCCATAAATGGATGCAGTTTGTCTTAGCTTGCTTTCAAAACTGATTCCTGATACTGTTGTTAGACTTTCCATTTCTGTGTTTATTGACTTAGTAAGTATCTGTTCTGTTGACTTTTGCTGATGCCAACATATAAAGTATTTTTAATTCGTTTCAGACTTCAACACTGTCAGTTCTAAGCTCTCCTTTTGATGTACCCTCAAATTGCTTAAGATAATGCCTTCATTGTGGAAGGGCAGAGGAAAAATGCGTACCAGGGTGCTCTTCTATGGGTATAAGCCTTGCTAGCTTTTGTCCCTCCTTCTTTATCTGGTTTTCCAGCAGTATTCTGCCATACCCCTGGTGCACCTGTCTTGCCAAAGGCAGGTGTACTATGAAAACCTCAGTCTGGTATCTACAAAGCAACTTTCTCAGTATTTGCACTTCACTTCCCTCAAGACCAAAGGAACAGAAAGGGCCTTGACTGATGCTGAACAACCCTTAACCACTGCTCTTTAGTTGGTGTTCTTTGCTGGTGGGAGGATATCCTGGAGCAAGTACATGGGCAGCTCACTGCTGCTGGACACCAGCCCAGCACCTGGGGGGGGACTGGTAGCACAAAGCACTGCATCCTCTGCCTTTCCACTTGTGGCCATTGTCAGCAGCCTCTGAATGACCATCTGCTTGGAAAAGACTCTTTAGCACACAGTAGGAGCACGCAGCTTTAGTGAATACTTTGTTTTGATTAAAATGCCTCGGTAGAAAAGAGAAATGAGGCAAACTAACACTGCTTTGCTGCCCATACTGCAGTATCAGAAGAGAAGAGCTGTGAGGTCGTAGCTGTCAGAGGCATGGACCAGACTGCAGATCAGTTGCCCTATCTCATTTTGCATGTCTACCTCGTGAACTCCTGGAGAAGCAGGCTTCCGAATCTTGTTTTTTGATGCCCTTTCACTAGGTGAATAGTATTTCCAAACGACAGCAGAGTAATACTGATTCTAACAGGCAACTGTGCTTGTCTTTTTGGACAGCCACCTCTTCCCTTCTTCCTTTCCTATACACTCTACTCAGTGAAGAATAGCTGCTGTGTTTTTTATACCAGATGCATATGTGTTTTCTTCTCCCACCTGTCTTGTTCTTTTCTTGAGATCAACTGCTGCAGCTGAGAAGACTGTACTTTTGTGGTTTGATTAAGGTAACTTGAGGTAAGAATTGTTGCATGTTTCCCACTCCCTCCTGTCTGTCTTTCCCTTCTTTTGTGCCTGAATCAAACTGAGGCATGGATTCTGTGCTTTATCTTCATCTTTCTTGAGATCTTAAGCCTAGGAAATAAGATGTTTTCTCATTATCAGACTGCACTCAGTCTGCACCAACTGGTGGAACATAGGACCAGGAACAGAACTTGGCAACTCAATAGCTGCCCTTTAGCAAGAATTTTTGAAGCAGGGATGTTGGCCCCCATTTCTGCAATGAAGCAGTGAGGAACACATCAGTTGCTGCTCTGCACAGGACAGGCCCTGGAAGCAGTCATGAAAAGGCTGTGTTCACCTTTGCTCAGAACTGTTGGGGCTAGGTTAGGCTACTGTTCCATCGACTGTGAGACAACTCAGGAGATGAAGGTAAACCTGTGCTGCTTCTGAAACAGGTGCTCCAGGTAGTGGTGTGGTGATGAGAGGTGTAGTCCAGGATTACCTTAGCAGTCCCACTTGTACATTGCAGTGTTTCACTTGCGGGTTTGGCTGGGAAGCAGGGTGATATGGCACCTACACAACAAGCAAAGATACTCTGTGTTCCTTAAAGGTCCATCTGTGCTTCAGTACGTACTTGAGGCAGCATGAGGTTCTCTCTGCTATTCAGATGGCATGGTGGAGGGAGAGTGATAAAATGCTATTGGCGCTTAGCATTGAGAGACAAAACTGTCTTTTCTTGTATTCTGCTGCTTCACTTCCTGAGCTGCTTTTCTTTCGCACACTCACTGACTGACTACTACTAACAGTACAACAGGGATGACATCAGGCTTCTGTCACCCTTTTTCTTTCCTGTCATGTTGAATTTAAGCACCCTTCCTATCAGATACTGTGACAACATGGCCAGTGCTGTGCTTGAAGGAATCTGTTCACAGTACAGTTGAAGAAAGCGCAGGATGTTCTAAAATGTGAATCCAACTGATCAAGTTGGACTTATCTCAACTCAAAAGATAACGGCAGTGTAGCTTGTCTTTTAGCCCTGCAGAGCACTTAACCTGCTAACTGTATTCCTCTGCAGATGTACTTGCTGCAGTTCCCTCTCAGCAGCCACTTCTCATGCTCAGACCCACAGGGCTTTGATATATTCTCATTATCCTGTGGACCAGAGAAGGTCTCCCGATCAAGACTTAGGAGGAAAGGAGTAAGAGTCAACTCAGCAGGTTGATCCAGATGTAGGAACCTGTAGAAAGGCGACAGCACTGTCAGCTTTCCCAGCAGTTTCTTTTACCACGCTCCTGGATATAGGTTTATTGCCTCAGGAAGGATTGCCAGTTAATCTTGGTAGTTGTAGATACGCAGAAGCCAGCAGTCCACTGGTCTTGTACTCCTAAAGCAAGGGTAATCTTGCCTATTGCTTTTAGGCTGAAGAGGCAAAGTGACGTGTCTTCCTTTAAGCTTGTTACAATTTTTAAAAAAGCAAGCAAACGTGTTACTTTGAAATGTTATGTTGTCTCTTGGCTCTATAGAGACTGATAGGTTCTCTTTTATTCCTTTTGCTTTCCTGTGCAGCAGCTGTTTGCCCAGGTGGCAGGATGTTACGGAAGCCCAGGCTGCACAGCTTGCAGAAACTTTTGCTTGTATCAGGGATGCTTGTTGGGGGTGGGGGAAAGCCGTCAAAGACCCGCAGATGAATGCTGGTTTTATGCCTAGGAAAACATGCTGCTGAGTTTGTGAGCATGTTTTGATTTGCGTGCCTTATCCTCAGGTTTCTTCCATCTGGCTCCTAACATCTCAGACATAGGAGAACGTATGTTTGAGAGACTTGGAAAAAGGTCATTGTCTCTCCTGGAAGCTGCAGTGACTTGTGCTTGTGAGAAAGATTCTTCTATATCTAGTGCTTTTTTTTAAGGTGAAGAATAGCTTCTTCTATATAAGCTTCTATATATATTATATATAACTGGGGACAAGGGCGCCTTTGAATGTTTGAGGGCGCTCACAGTGCACAGACCCTACTGTTCTGCTGGGACTTGTTGCTCAGCTGAGAACTGTGTGCATAGAAGTCATGTAGCCAAGCTTACTGTTGGTGGCTGTGTCAGGCTGATTGTAAGTGACCTACAGAGCCTAGCCACATCTAATCTCTGTGTGTAGTGACTGATCAGTAGACTACAGAGTTAGTATATGGATCAGCAATTTGTAGTGATTCAGAAGATACTAGTCTACAACTTGCCCTGAAGATTCTCCACCTGTGGAATACAGACGATAAGCTGGAACTCTGCAGGTGTTCTGCACGTCATTCTGGTCTTCTACAAGGTGCGTTTGTGGATTAAGAATACGGAAGACTCAGAGTAGCATGGGATGTGTTGGCTGTTGATGTGGAGGCTATTGTTTTGAGACTAATGTCTCCTTAAAGGGGAGGATCTTGGCCTGTATTGTCAAAAGACAATAATGAAGATATGGCCATGTTAACCAAGTTCATGGCATCCAGCTGCAGTATCTGAGTGTTGTTTATGATAGCCAGCAAATCTCTCAGAAATTTTGGAATTATGATAATCCTCTGGTTCTTTTAAATAAAGAGGTCCTTGGGAGGTGTAGCCTGTTTTGTCTGTCAGTCCCCCCCTTTGCATCTGTGGAAACTTAGCAAGGACCCTAACAAAACCCTTGATAGTGTTAGAGATGTGGGCCACGTGAATAAACAACCTCTACTTGTTTTACTGTTTTAGTGACAGATGATTTTTTTAGAATACTATTTAGAACCTTATCTCCACCTGCTAAGACTGAAGTTCTTAAGTAGATGGAAAGCCTAAAACAATTATTTATTTAAAACCGTCAATTAATAAATGTTTAGGTATTACTGTACATAGGTTGCTCTGAACATAATGCCTCAGATTTATTTTCAAGGAATCTACAACAGGTGCAAAGAGCACAATAATGCTATTTAATAGAGCAAAATCTCAGCTACAAAACACTGTTTTTCAACGATCACTACCGTTAGCTACGCATTTTCACCAGTGATGAACAAGAGCTTGCGTGCTGCAGTCATAAAAATCTGTACCAGCAAAGATGTCCTGCTGTTGCTCTCACCACTGCTGAAACGTGCAAAAACCATCCACCCTTCACTGTGCTCATATCCATTGTTTGGTCTCCAGAAACATTCATCAAGTGTCAGTGAATGCTATTGGATGCCATTTTTTCTGTGTGGAGAAATTGAACAACACAGCTTTGCTTCTTCTGCGCTTCGATGTCAGATGCCATTTTGTCTGACTACCCTGCTGCTTCTGTCTGTCGCACGGCAACAAAACGTAATGGGATTTGGTAGGATCATTCAGCCTCTACTGCCATGCTACCAAGCATCCGCCTCTAACATTGTGGGCTGACATAATAAAACACAAGGCTTTACTTCCAGAGCAGCTCTTGTATGTTCTTTTATGCTACATTTGTAGTACTTCTTAAATCACATATGTTCTTAGAATTTTGATGCTTTATGCAGTAAATTGGGCACAAACTGAAACAGTCAACTTTGAGTGTAAGGTACTGCTGTAACTTGTGCACTGCCTCATTCTATTTCAAGAAGAAATGATTCATAAGGCAGAGAACTGCAAAGAAGTACTATTCCTTAACACTAGTCTCTGGCAACAGGTGGAAGTATTTGATTTGATGACCAATTGATTGCTAGAAGGTTATTTACCAAAGGTTAGAGAGTCTGGCAGACATATAAATAGACGCAGAATATAGTTTGCACTCAGATGGTAGAAATGGCTGCTCTCTTTGGCAAGTTAGAAGTTGACATTGTTGTAATTCTTGGACAAATAAGTATTTTGCTCACCTGTTATTAATTATACTAGATTGATTTTGTAATCTTCTTTCCCCAAAAGGAAACAAAATAAATCTACGTTATTCTTCTTTCTCCTTAACTAAAACACTAGTTTTATAGAAAGTAATACCAGGTTATAATTAGAGGTTTGCAGCTGTTACTTCAAATGCTTGGCCTTCATTCATGTGCCTGCATGTCTCCTGGTTTTAAAAATAGAAATAGCTGTTGTAGAAATAGTACTAGAAATTGTTTGAGCAATGTAAATGACAGTATATTAAAAAACAAAAACACAAAAACATACCAAAACAAACAAAAAATCCAAATCCAAATCCTTCAGAAATGCAGAACTATAAAGTTAAGGTATGGTTAAACTGCAACCTCTTTTAAGTGTGGTGTGGGAAGTCTGCATAGTGTGGACACTGAAGGTTTGGAGTAGGATAGAACCATGAAATTAAGGGGAAAAAATAGCTAGTATTAGGAAATATTTCAAGCATACTGAGGCAAGTTTTGTGTCATCAAAAAGTCAGTTTTATTTTCTCTCTGAAGTATTTTGTCTTTATTCTGCATGTGCATGCTTTACTAATGAAAAATAACTTTCCAAAATACACTAGTGCTTTTTTTTTTACTTGCATATTTTGGTCTTGCTGGCATGACTGCAGGAAAGGTGAGAACCGCTGAACCTAGCCTGTCAGATGACTCTTACAAATCAATGTAGGAACTGGGATAAATTTTTTATACCATTCCTTGCTGTAGACTCTGAGTTTGGGTTGCCTCCTGCTGGTTTAACAACAGATAGTGCAGAGGAGAAACCATCTACTGTCTACTCTTTAATATCTAATTTAATGTTGAAAAGATGTAATTGAAATCTCCTTTTTTATCCTTTTGGGCAATGGGGAGGTCCTTGAAATGACAGTTTTACATGTCACATAAGAAATCTCTGTGCCTTTGAAAAGTTATTTCTATGACTTATTAGTTATTTCATGACAGAATCTTTCAAACAAACCTATTAGAGATACAAATTCAAATAACTTCCATTTACCCTGCTAGACCTTATTAACAGTGTAAACAGGATGATCAGTCACAGGTAAAAGGGAATTTAAAAAATGTAATGTTTGCACAAAGTTAATACCGTTGCTGACGTGATTTACTGTAGTTTCACATGGAACAATCCATCTGCCATATTGGACAAGGAGTGGGATCAAATTGACTATAAAATGGTAATAAACCAAAAGATTATCTGGATCTTGATCTCAGCTTGGCTAGAATGTTAGTAGTCAAAGGAAAACAACAACAACAACAACAACAAAAAAACCCACCCACCACCCTATAAAATATACTTGACTTTATTGCTAGCAGATAACTGAGAGACCAAATAATGATATAAATTGTTGAAAAGGATTTATCACTGTTTTTGCTTTCTGTAGGCTTTTAGCTGGAATCCTTGCTTGGAATTCTGCAGAGTGATTTACTTCAGATTCAGGAGTCTACAAATTCTCAAGAAGTGTTCCAACAGTAGTAATTTGTGCTGCTTAGTCAAGTTATGTGTAGTGTTCTTTTTTTTTTTTTTTTCTTCTTCATTGAAACTGTCAGTATTAAGAAGCTGGCGTTCAGTAGACCTGAGCTTCCTGCCTGTATCAAAGTTTTAATATTGGTAGTTTACTCCAGAAGATGTTTGTTGCATATGTTTTGAGACTTTCAGATGAAAAGGTAAATGGCAGAATACTAACATTAATGTTATGATCCCTTGCTGATAAGGAATATTTAGAAAGAGCATTCAGATCCCCAAAGAAAAATTACCTTTCAGTATTTTTTTTCTTGTCTGCTGTGGTTACTCAAAATTGCAGCTAGTTAAAGAAGATAACGTCAACAGGAAGAGCAATGTAGTATCAATGAGAATCATGAGATTTCTGCCATATTGTTTCTGGATGGGTTAAAATTAATTTTTCTTGCTGTGGGGCACTGACTGGTAATTAAAGATGCTTCTAGATTCTTGCCCACCATATAGGGGAAGTAGTTCTAGG